>NC_135550.1:7884863-8109863 GCF_964340395.1 Glandiceps talaboti | reverse complement strand
GTGGGAAAATATACAAAAAGCCAAGTAAATTTAGTATAAAACTGATACTTATATTTAAATGTGTCCTTACAGATGTCATCATACAGATCACAGATGATTGGCCATTCACTGAGTTGTAACAGTTCAGTGACAAGGGTTATAATTCTGTGGTTGGACAGTTCATTGAAATGTAACACTTTAGTGAAAAGGGTTGTAATTTTGTGGTTGGACAATTCATTGAGTTGTAACACTTCAGTGAAAAGGGTTGTAATTTTGTGGTTGGACAGTTCATTGAAATGTAACACTTTAGTGAAAAGGGTTGTAATTTTGTGGTTGGCCCATTCACCGAGTTGTAACAGTTCAGTGACAGGAGTTGTAATTTTGTGGTTGGACAATGCAACACTTTACTGAGAAGTGATTTATTACCTGTTCTGCATCAGCAGTAGCGTTGATGGCATACACTCGGAGTGTTTCATCACAAATGGTTCCAGTTAATGGCGTTGCATATATCGCTACTTTGATACGTTTAGTCATCTCTTCCCCCATCTGTGCACTGAGTCCATATTTGGTGAAATGGTCGGTAAATATCACACATCGATCCTTGCTAACTATACATGTTGGACCACCTGTTTCAAGGACTCCCTTCTTGATCCACTCATTTCCCTCTCCTAAAAAAAAAGAAACAAAAAAAAAATGATATCAAATAATGAAAAAGAAATGACATTGACAATAAACAAAAACTTTAGGAAGTCTTTGTAATATCTCATTGAAAAAGTGATTTATATGCAAAAAATTATTCATCACAGATCATTTTATATGTCAAAACATTTACATTTTTATTCAAAGATTTCATCTTTCTGCTCTGTTACAGTATTTTACCATGTCATATATTTTACTTGCATTGTAATGTACCTGAAAATGTTCTCCTAATGTTGTCACAAGAGGGCAGTAACACCTTCTGTAGTTGTTGGTTAGAGACCAGGAAGGGGAGAACTTTTAGGTCTTGTTACTGTTTTGATATAAATTTTTGCATAAAATGAAGCGGCTTGGAGTAATTTTGTCAATAGGCCACAAGAACTGTTACCATGGTTGCTCAGAAATGAAATCAAGGTATTTCAGTACCACTGTTACTTTGTTCAGAGAGAACACTGTATTTTATATTCTATATATGTACACATTCATTTATGTACAGTAAACCTAGATATTTTCACTTCTAGAAAGTTTGCGATTTTAATTACTGTCTTCAGCTAGTTCTCAAAGACTAATTTTCACTAATTATGAGACTGGTACATTGTGTTCATGTACAAGAAAGCATTTTTAGTCACTACTTATTTGTATGCTTTTGTTTTCCAGTAAAACATCTCTTTTATAACAAAAAATTCCAGATTTACATTATGCAACTCCAAGTCAATTTGATGTGCTACTGACATGCAGTGCAGCCATTGCATGCTTGTGATCTACCAAGTTTTGGTGATTCCAAACAATTTTTATCATTTTGACCGACAACAAATAATGTGTGCCTTTCATTAGAGGGTGGATTCCATAGTCCATGCTTATCATTCAAAAAATTTAAGTACAGTAAATCTGAAAAAAATGAAAGTTTTCTAATATATCAGTCTGGATCATTCATATGGCATTAAGTTGTAAAATGATATTCTATCCTAAAAAAAAATTAGAAGAATGAAAAATAAAACTTACCAATTTTTGACTGACTGCTCTGTAGGCTGATTTTGTCTGTGTCCTTGTCTTTGAAATTGAGGCAGTGCTGGAAAGACAACGTAACTGGAGAGTTGAACTTCAGACCATTTGGTTCACAGCAGACGACAGGACTTACCAATGCCTCTCCATCACACAGGGTAGGTTTATCGGCTTTGTTCCAACTGACGCTGACAGAGATGTCCTGTGATTGGCCCTCTGAGATAGCGTTAGGTGGGACGATGAGAGACACTCCATAGTCTGTTATTTCTAGTTTTCCTCCTGTGTGATCAAATCTGTGTGTTGCCGTGGGATACACAGCTAGTGATGCTTCCATTTGACTAATTGAACTACTGCTTTCTTCTGTGACGGTTGTATCCATAGAGTATGATGATGCTGGCATTTGATTGGCCAGTGCTGGTTGTTGTTGACTTGGTATATGTAAGCCTGCAGCACCATCAAAAGTGACTGCTTGAGGTACATCTAGGTGGTGTTCTTCAACTAAAACATCTTGTTGTGTTATAGTACCACTATCCATTGTGTCTTCAGGAATCTGTCTAAATGGGTCATCCATTTCAATAACAGGACTGGAGTCGCATTCTACATCTGAATCCAAGAATCCACTCATTGTTTCCTTGGCTGGGTTAGTTTCCAATTTCAATCCTACAGGAGCCTGCTCACTTTCACCGCGACCAAAAAACTGTTGGCTCAGAGCTGGCGGTAAGTCTCCATCTTTCATATATTTCTTCCACTCTTCTATGACTTCTGACGTCAGTGTATCAACAGCTGTATCTGAAGTGGTTGGGCTGCCATTATCACTTGTAGATGCATCATAAAAGCAACTATCGGTTGAACTCGATTCAATAAATGGGGAAAGCTTCAAAGGACGACTTCCACTCTGCGCAAAACTGAAATTTTGCTTTTGGTTTGAGCTGACATTTTGGTATTGATGTGAGAAGGATGCTGTTGTTGTTGTTGTTGTTGTTGTTGCTTCAGCAGCCGGACGAGGTGATTTCTGCTGTATTTGTACCGGCCGTTCTAGAATCTCTCCCATAACTTGATTGACATCTTTGGTCACTCCTGGCCCCGAGTAGCTAAGTACACTACTAAAAGGAAAGTCGTTGGGTGGCTTTTTGATGTGTAGAGGCGAAGGCATTGGTCGTACCTGATCACTGTACTGTCTGGCTCGTGGTGGTCCTCTCATTTGGTTAAATGACATTTGGGGGTTGAAATGTGAGGCCGACTGTGGCAACTGTTGGGTATTATACCCGTCTGTCATGTGTATATCTTCAGACTTGACATTTGCTGAATAACTGACGTTCATTGGAGGATAAACATCAGTGTCTAAGGGTCTCTTCATTCGAGTCTGTCCATAAGGGTAATGGGCCATGTGTGTTGTTATACTGGATTGGGGTTCTGCATGCCGTAATATTTCCTGTCTGACTCTTTCTTTGACACTGGGAATACTCTGGAGTGTCTCAGGCTTTGGAAGAAGTGGGCCTAAGCATTTGGAAATAAAAGGAAACAAATAATTTTTTTTTTACATGTTTGGTAAGGGATCAGTTGATGAAATTTAGTGGTAATGGTAAATAAAAGTAGTTTGAGTTGGGGACAAATACATGGGATGTTAAAGATGCATTGTTTACATTCATCATGGAAATGTCTCACAGACACACATACATACAAACATAACACACAGATAGACACAGACACAGACATAGACAGACACAAACAGACAGACAGACACACAAACATAGACACATAAACACAGATACACACTCATGCCAGACAGTCACATGTGACAGACACCCACAGACACATGGCTGACAGGCACACATGACACACTCAGACACACAGACACACACACACACACACACACACACACACACACACACAGGTGTGCTAATTGATGTGTTTACAGTCTCCCTGGCTTTTTTGATATGAAAGTTAAAGTTTGATTTAAACTTACCTTGATGGATTACTGGTTGTCTACCTGTCAAGAACTTTGTGAAGTCAACTACTTTTTGCCTTTTTCTCTGTATGCCTTCACAATCTGTGATAAAACAAAGAAAAATACATCATTGAACTTGATGTTTACGATTGTGAAATCTTCGATGAAAATATGCTAGAAGAGAATACACCTTTTAAAATATTATTTGAAATTTCTTTAAAATGTTTTTGAATTATCGCTTTATTCATCATATATTAAGTCTAATCTCAACATATAACATTCATGAAAATATTTACATAATACGACTCACATACTTGTAATTAAATTCACACCTTCTAAGTAGCCAATCACATGATATAATTCAACCAATCAAATGCAATTAATTAAAATTTACATCTTCTAAATGACCAATCACAAAATATGATTCACCCAACCAAATACCAGTCATTTACTAATTGTCACCTGATAAATGACCAATGAGCACAACATAATTCAACCAATCTAACTCAAGTGATTAAATTTACATCCTCTATTAAAATGACCAATCACAAACTATGATTCAACTAAATCAAATACCAATCATTCAATTGTCACCTGGTAAATGACCAATCAGCTAAATACAATTGCACCAATCCGAATGCAAGTAATTAAAAGTTACACCTTCTGAATAACCAATCATAAACTATGATTCAACCTAATCAAATACTAGTTACGATATGACACCTGGTAAATGACCAATCGACTGTAAATGTCTCACCTGTGATTGCTGGTTTGTACATAAATTTGACAGGATCACTATATTCCCCATTGGATGGTCTATAGAGTTTGACATGAACAGTGACAGCATGCTGAATGTCAAGTTTGTAATATGCTGGTGTCTTGAAGACGATGGCAAACTGGAAAATGAAAAAATAACTGTTAGAACTTCTAAGAAAGCAGGAACTGTTAATACAATCTCGAGATAAGACTCATCTACACAAATGGATACATGAGTATGCAAATTAGCATGTAAATGACTATTTTTAGATGATGAATATTTGATGTGATTGAACAATCATAGGATATTGAAATATTGTACTTGATAAGGGATGAGATCTCAATAGTTTAGTGTAGGATAAAAAAGTCAATTATTTTTGTTAGACCTCAGTGCCCCCCCCCCCTCCCCCTCCCTTCTAACTATTAAAATTAGCCCAAATTGATAATTGTGAGAAACAACACAATCAATTTCAAATCAGTATATGTAGTAGTATGTAGTGCTATGAATACAAATCCAGCTTACTATAGTTTCAAATTCTTCGATTTGATGGCATTTTTAACAATATTTGCATTAAAAGGTACAGAACAGATTCCATTAAAAGGAAAATCATTTTTTGCCAGCTGAGAACTAAAGTGGTTCGAAACACCCCAATCCCTAACCCCCCCCCCCAAACTTTTGTATCCTTACTTGAACTATTAATTTTATCCCTCACTATTTCTCTGAATACCTAGTGTAGAATCTACGATATTAGTCAAACAAGTCATATGATATTGACTAAAATGATGATGATAAACACTAATTTGAAGGCAGTGACAGAATTATCGATTTCTATATAGTGGTCAAAAATGTCTAGCTTTTACATCAAATAAATTTGAGACTCAATTTCAATTCTTTAGTACCTGTTTATGTACATCGCTTTGTCCAAAATCACCCCGTGATTTCCAGTTTCCTTCTATGAACTGCACTTCGATGTCCTCTGCAAATAAAAATGAGTTTTAGGTTATTTCACAGTTATTTCTTCACAGTAAATATTGTAACCTTGACGGGAGAAATAAAACTTTGATTTCAAAGACAATTAATAGGCATCATGTGATTCAACATTCTAATAGAGGAAATAACATCAAAACCTTTGCAAAATTATATTTCTTTGTTCCTGAATTCTTTCAGAGAGACAACAGCTTTATAATACGAATGTGGATGAAATTGTAAAAATTCTGTTGTTCCCTATTCTATAAAATATCCATGGCAACATCTGTTTCTTTTTCATAGGAAGTTCATTCAATGTTTCCCTGTCTTTTGTTTGAAACACTTTGAACCACAGCTAATAGTTGAAAATTTAGTTATAAATCAGAGAATAAATGTCTTTTTCACATTATCAATCAACTCTATGATATTATTTGGTAAAACATTTTTAGAAATGTGTCCAAAAATATCACAAACTCACATTTGTTTTTAAAAAAGAGAGAATTTTGAATACCCAAAAATAGAAACTAGAACTAGAAACTATAAAAACTAGAAATGTCATGAAAGCTTTTTGGTGAGATAATAAAGTTGAGTAAATTTAAAATTCAAGGTAAAGTGTATTTTTTTTGAGTGTCAATATGACCTCTCACCTTTCTTGACTTTCTCTACCAACATGTAGATTTCATCTCCACCGGTAACTTTTCCTGATGTTTTATCAAGTCGTACAATCTGTAGATTACAGGTACTTGCTGCTTCTGTGATGAAAGAACAATTATCAATTTTTAAATACCTGAAATATACATCATTTTGTGACCATATTAAAACTGTTTTACAACTGAAAAATAAATTTATCGGTGAGACCAAACAATCAAAACTATTTGATGTTATATTTGATGTTTAGAAATCTGTACTTGGCATTGAGTGTGTTTCACTTCTTAAATATATGTCATGAAATTGGTCTTGGATTGTATTTTTATAGAATCGTGCAAAATTTAACTTTATGTGTCTGCCAGTCAGTAGTTTTACCACATTATAAGCCTGTGAATTACATTTGAACTGAGCTGACATTTGTTTTTTGAACAATTATGATCTGTCATAATCTCTATACAGTCTCAGACTCTCCTATTCAGGAATCAACTGACACATGAAATCTAATCTGTCTGTCTGTGACTGTCTGTGACTGACTGACTGACTGACTGACTGACTGTCTGTCTGTCTTTCTCTAATAACTAATCTATTTGTCTGTCTGTCTGTCTGTCTGTCTGTCTGTCTGTCTGTCTGTGACTAACTACTCCAAGACACATTCCTGCTCGGCTTTACAGTGGTTTTGGTTAATAAAGTATTCAAATCTGTCCGTCTGTCTGTCTGTCTGTTACTGACTACTCCAAGACAATTCCTGCTCGGCTTTACTGTAGTTTTGGTTAATAAAGTATTCTAATCTGTCTGCTTATCTGTCTTTTACCTACCAATCTATTTGTCTGTTTGTCTCTCGCTGTAGACTCACAAATTAAACATACATATTTGTACTTACTTTTATCATAAATTGGTACCGATAATACTGGATCAGATACAATATATGTATTGGAATAATTAGGATGACGTAGAAATATTTGATAACACAAACGACAGGCGTTAATATCAAGATCCTCAGGTCGTCTTGAAGTTTCATCTGTGGAAGAAATGAATAAACGAACTTGATTACACACAAGGTAAAATATCATTTTAATGTATTAATCGTCAGTAAAAGTGAAAAAGATTTGCATGCATAATTCTTACATATATAGTAATGAAATAGATTTAAAAAAAAATAGTTTTGTCATTAGAAGTATACTGACATAATATGTAATGTAATATTTCATTTTTGCTGACAACATTTTACTTGTGAAAAAGACATATGTGAAGAGAACATGGCAAGTGTTTACTTACAATAGCAGATCTATAAGTTCAAAAATACCAAGAGCCTATTTCGCAACATTTGTGAAAGAACAGATTAAGATTTGAAAGCCTACCAAGGTTATTATACAATGATGTTATGTAAGAAATGATAGAGGATAGAAAGCTTAGAATAAAATTTGTTGTACAATTTACTCACCTCTGAACGGTTGTTTGTAGCTACTTTTTTTCATTTCGAACGCTTCACTGATATCTTTCTTCTTTTCACATCGTATACCCATACCAGCACAACTAGAAGACAAAGACAGAAACTTTAAATTACAGCATACAACATGTATTCGTGTCTGGAAGTGATTATCAAATCATTCTACAGCATTGACAGATTTAATCTAGTTTGCTATATGTTGAGCTCAATTTTCTACAATCTCTCTCTCTCTCTCTCCACTGTATAGTCAAATGTCTTTATCTAGCAAAATATTACCAAATATGGTAGTTAAATGCTAATGGAGTGTTGATCTAAATGTGATGATATTATCGTATCTACACATGACTCAAATTAACCTGCAGATTGATGGGTGTGTAGTATACTTAAACGAAGTAACCAATTAGTACAACTGCCTCATGACAAGCGCTGTTCCTCTTTTCCCCAGCAGGAGATTTAGCTAGATTTTTGGTACATTTTATGTGATCGTAGAAAATCAAGCACAGTGTAGACATGCTGGAGATCCAATCAGTTTTTTTTTTTACTCATTAGCTAGGACAAAAGCATAGAACAATCACACATTCAAAAATATCGTCATCAACTGCAACTAACCTTCAAATATCATCTAAAAGAAGTAAAAACAAAAGTGATAACTAATCCAAAGATGATACAAAGAGGAAATATCTTAACAATAATAACCTTTATCAACAATAATATGATAATAATAATAATTTATATTCGTCAAATATAAATTTGGAAACTTAATTTGTTGGATTGTCGCCTCCAGAGCAGCACTCTAATTCACTTAAATTAGGTTTTGAGATACATAGTCTAACTTGAGACTTCATTTCTTTGAATCTCCGAGACCGTGAATATTTACATACATTTTGTCTACTATCACATTCATGCTAATTTGTACATTGGAGTTTGTATACATTTACTCTATAGCATAATCGACAAGTTTACTGATGAACAGTTTTTCCTGATATCAAATAGCAATAACAATTTCTGAGCGCA
Organism: Glandiceps talaboti; assembly: GCF_964340395.1. Lineage (NCBI taxonomy): Eukaryota > Metazoa > Hemichordata > Enteropneusta > Spengelidae > Glandiceps > Glandiceps talaboti. The sequence continues at coordinate 8,101,406 of NC_135550.1, read as the reverse complement.
ATCAAAATTTATGTCACGTAGGAAACCATTTAGTTTGGATAAAATATGATGCAATAGATCTCTCCTGGTTACTAGTTCGGAATTTGAGAAGTTTCAGTAATCACAAATAATTGTTCACATGAAATGAATGACAATGGGTGCAATAAATTGTCATTATCATTTAATCGAAAATTACACACAACACAGTTTATATCAAGATTGTGTGCCTTTAAACCATGTGGTTATAAATATCACCTTGAAAATGGGGAAGTGAAAGCTACAAAGCCTATACATATGCTAATCACGATATAAACCTTGTTTGTAATGGACAGGGCACAAGTGAACATTTATTCATAAAATACAAGTGGTCAGACGTGGGACAACAGAAAAAAACATGAACCCTATTGTTGCCCCTAAGGGGCTTAACCCTTTCAATAAAAGAATTATTGCAATGGTGTTTTATCATCTGCGTAAACACACAAAGCAATGGGAAGTGAACTCAATAAAACCAGCACAATTCACCCAACTGTTTATGATAGCTAAGCTTCTGTGTTCGCCAAAATCTGTGCAAAAATGTATATTCTAGACTGTAAGACAGGTCGCGTTGTTCAGCCCTATCAGGCTACTTAATAACACAGACTTGAGTGCTGGTTGATAGTTTGGCACAAATCTTACAGGCTATGTTAATTCAAACATGATTTCAAATGTCCATAATACTTATTACCATATCACTATCTCTAGTGTCTCCTAAATTGCAGCATTTGATCTTAGAAACACAAATATTTAGGTCGGGCTTTTTTTTTTTTTTTTATAAAAAGGATGTTGAATTTTCACGTTTGTTTATTTTTCTTACCTGACAATCTGTTGTCCAGGTCCCACTGGAATGATACACATTCCATTTATGCAGTCTTTGCCAACCAGACTATAGGGGTGAGGACATGGTGGGTCTTCTTTACTGGCTAGTGTCACGACCAACTCACCGGCACATTTGCAATTATCAATCTATAAAAAATAATGAAAAAAGGAATTTTTTTTTTTATACATATTTTCTCTTACTACTTTTGAGCTTCATATTTGTGCTACAGGAGAAATCTATTAATTTTTAGTCTTCAAATGAGCTCACATGGATACTAAAAATTCTAAAATGTCAAGAGTCGGAGGAATTGCATTCATGTACACTGTGGTATTTATCAATAACAACCACCCTATTTTTTAGTTTGTTCCCTTTCCTCGGTGAAATCATTGTTGTAAAAACACAGCCTCTGACGGCATCGTCCACGATGTACCGTCAAGAGGAGTTTTTGATACAAGACAGAGAGAGAGATATTTAAGAGAATCTTGATATTTCACTAGTGTCACAGAAGAAAAATCAGTCCTAGTTTGCGAGATTGTGAATTTTCAGATTTACACCCTCTTATTTTTGATGCAGTGTACTTGTCAATGAGTAAATTGATTTTAAAACCAGAATTCCTATTCTCTGTAAAGTCATACTCATATAATATTGACACTTTACAAGAATCTTGCCCTTTTACCAAGGTACCGAACATGGTGACTGATGACTTGCCACCTCTTGTAATAATTATATGATAATAAATTTACTCATAATACACTCTAAATCTATCCAAATTTTTTCCATATACAGTTAAATACGCAAAGACAACAAATTGATAGAATCCAAAATATGAATTTTTAAAATTCAAATTATGAAACGATAACATAAACATAGAAAAAGTTACAAATTCCAGTTTGAATGGGTAAAACGTTGGGATAAGGTAGCTGAAATATTTGCCTGTATCTATATGTCCACAGTACGTTATGAAAAGTATGATTGATGACTTCCTGTTTTTGTGTCTTAATGTCATTCAGTTTCTGACATACTGAAATGTAGGTCTCAGTTCCAGTAGTCTAGTGTTATCATTAACCGATTCATATTAAAGCTCTCTCTATCAGGGTTAGAGATTATTCCATACCCACGTTGGCATCCAGACTGCCGTGACAAACATTTCAAAAGAGACATCACAGTTTCATGAAAATTGCATTAAATGTACACAAATTGATTGAAAACCATTCATGTTTATATCAAGTTATAACTTTATGCTAGTTGACTGAAATTTACTGGTATAAACTTAGGATAGATTAAACAGCTGTGGTCAAAGGTCCAGCTGGGGTCAAAGGTCATTCTGATGAAATGTACATGTTCACTAAGCCAGTACTTAAATTTTGGACAGCTGATATAAACAAAATAAGAATTGCTATATCATGAGAACTTCACTTTAATAAATGTCACAATTTACCTCAATTTTCAGGAACAAATGTCAAAGTAGAAAGAATGCAAGTTGGCTTTAAACAACAAACAGAATTTTATGGTTTTATCAAAAAAAGAGATATCTGCATGATAGAAATTGATTTTTTTTGTGAAAAAGAAACTCACAAGCTTTGATATGGAAGCCTTTGATGACCAAGTGATTTTAAGGCCTAACAAACAAATTGTGTGGTTCTGATTACGCTCAATTTTTAAATAGGTGGGGTAGGTAGATTTTTTATTATAATTTTATTTTTTTTTCATATGTGAGTGTCAGGTAGTTATGTTTTCTGTTGTTTTCTAAATGGTCTCTGTGTTATTGGTTTCTTCTCATCAGATGTACAGCATCAAAGTGAAACAAGTTTGTTCGAACACAGTCAAAACAGTGACACTCAACACAAAGTCAGGTTGTAATGTCATAACAGTAAACTGAATTCCTAGAGTCTATACAAATAGACTATATATATTAATCTTGACTCTGGTGTATTGCTTCACGTCAAATTGTGCTACAAGATTGTGAACAAGTGAATTTATTTCAATCTGTATGAGACAACCCTATTGTTCTGAGGGTGGTTTTTTTCTTTGCAATTTCTGAAACCTTCCCTTTGTATAATTACTACTTTGGCACTTGTTCATGGTGAAGTGAAACTATTGAATTTGGATATTCTATTATATAAAAGCATTACATCTTGCAATAATTATAGTGATGCTGTCTACAGAGGTCAGTGACCACTTTTCGTGATCATAATTACATATATGAGGCATATCCTAATGATGTAGAAAGTAAGAGTTTCAGAATTGATGAAACCTATCTATACTGGCTGGAATAGGGAGTCCAAAAACCCATTCTGATGGAAGAACAATGGTTTTCTGAGTCACAAATTTCACCTACACTACAGTAGACAGGAATGCATAGGATAGAATTGAAGGAATGGAACAGATGTTCCACAACATTGAAATGAAGATTATATTTATCGGGGGTTATTATATGTTGAAATGACACAAATTGGGCCAATCTATCTAAAGCTAGTCAAACGACCAAATAAAATGAACCTAAATGAGTCATAGGGAGGGTATGTAGGAAATCAAGTCATGAAGTATGTTAAATCTGGTAAAGAAATATACAAAGAATACAATACTATTTGATGCAATAGAAAGAAAGATTACAGACAATCTTTTCTCTAGTAGTAGTAACCATGCAATCAATTTTCAGGGTGTCAGATTCAAATATGAAATAAACGAATATATGATGATATACAACTTTCTAATAATATCCCGTAGCACTGTGATATGACTTTGGAGCCTAATAGTTGACACCGACAATCCTTTAGTTTAATATCCAACTTTATACACAATATCTTTATGTAGTAAATTACTGAATGTATAGACTGACCTGTACAGTAGGGTAGGACGCCCTGTCTACTTTGCTGTTCTCTCCATGCAAACTTCCAGCTGTCTCACCCTCTGATTTATACCTGAATCGTGAATCTCTGGCTTTAGGTTGTTCAATAATAGTAATGATTGGTTTCTCAATTCCACCATCTATCAAAGTCATTGCCGTTGTCGTCATTCTTGGTGCTTGCGAACTTATCCATTCTATTAGTGTTAAAAGATGATGCATGTAAGTAATAAAAAGTTAAAGTATAACTTGATCACGATATCATTAGTCTATAGTTCCTGACGATCGTGTTCCAATTTACACTACGTTATCTTCACACATTAATCACACATTTTTATTTTCACTAGTACTGTGTGAAGATAATGTAGTGTAAATTGGAACACGGTCATCAGAAACTAGACTATCATGATGTATATATTACAAAATTGAAATATTTACTTGTTTGTTAAAATTGGTTTTCATTTGTAGGAAAGCAAAATAAAACAAAAAAATGGTCCTTGAACTGTATTAGACTTTGTTGATTTGGCAGGATTTTTTTCAAGGGATTGTTATGTACTCTGTGGTCCCAATTCACACAAAACGGGTCTAAAATCTGATTTACTTGACTTGCTTGCTTTCTGTGGAAATAGTAAACTGAACGAGTTGAACAAAGTCACAGATCACTAGTCTGAGGAAAGGCGTGTCAAAATTACATGTAATATGGCATAAGTTTTGTAACCGTTAATAAAAAGATGCAAATTGTCACTATTTCAACTTCTTTGATTTCAACTTCTTTGGCTTTATTGCATACAATTTGACATTTTGAACAGTTAAATTTTCATTTTTCATCTAGAACCATTTTCTTCAAAATTTTAAGATATAACTCTTTATATATATCGGTTACTTTCATTTCGCACATGGTGCTAAGAAACAAAGTGACGTATGGAGTGGGCTCTCCCTAATATACCATATTTGGGCATAAATTGTGACTCACTCACTGCAATGGCGGACTATAGAAAAGATTATTAATGCTGTCCTGGGGCTAAAACCGACCCGTGAAACACCGCTATATTGCTCAAACACATCTCAGCGGCTTCACTTTTTAACATGATGTATCTAAATTATGATTTTTTTTCCCCCTCCTACCTCTCCTTGGTACAAAATCTACATAACTCAAGATGAAAACACAGGTTCTGATCCAAGTTCCCTAGATATTATGTCATGGTAACTTAGGACTTACCTGCACTCGTTATGTCGTTAAAGGGAACAGAGTCGACTTCCAAATCTGGATTGCCGTGATAGGCCATTATGTGTGTTCAGTGATTGAAAAAAAAAGCTAACTATCGAATACTATGTTGAAGGAGGTTATCGGTCGAAATGGTGTCTTTTTTTACCGAACGTGTTTGATTATCTACATAATACCGCGTACCGCTGGTTGCGTGGAGCGTGACATGAAGATGTCCAAAAACAGTGCACAACGATACATACAATACAAACAAAGTCTATCGAATTTTTGGTGACTTATTCACAAGTGTTGTAGTTAAACTGTAAACTGGTTATCTAGAAATTCGAGGTGTGTGAATGTCGTCTGGTATTCTGTTCCACTCGAGGGAAACTGCTGAAAACCGATGACTAAAGTATGCTGTAAACACCCTATATACATTTACTATGATGTAGACTGTAGAATCTATTTTGAGTGTGCTAGGGAAATCCCCTCCATGGCTTCTTCTCCAGCGAGTACTTGGAAAACCCCTTGTAATCGCCGGTGATTGGCTGACTGTTCTAGTTAGGCTCGAATCTGGCAAGTATTCCCCAGCCACTCATAACAATTCAAACCCAATAGTTTGTTTATATACTATATTGTAATTTATTTAGACAATAGTGAAAATAAATTATCATATTATATTGATTATATTTGCGCATATATATACACACACATACATAGGTGTATTTCTGTACATTGAACGAGGCTCCTAGCAACCATACTGAAGTAAATACGTAACTATGCGCCCGGCGTCTAGTAAACATGGAATATACAGCGCCACCAACACTATCTTTCAACGTCGACAGAAAGTAAAGATATCATTCAATCAACATGGCTGCGGTTCTTCAACAACCCGAGCATGAGGTACAGAAAGTGCTTCTTACACAGGGCGATCTTAGCGAAGCACCGACGCCTGCACCCGATCAACCATTGAGAGAAATAGCACCGTCGGTGACAAGTACCACAGATCATGCGACGACGATAGCCACAGACGAACTGGAAAGAAAGTTAGAAGAGGGGCTTCGAGTAGATGACGACGAAGACCCACCGTACGTTGCTCCTGTGGAAGATCCGTATTCGAGAGCAGTAAAATATCTAGAAAAATACAACGTTATGCACGTTTTTCAGGTAAGTTTCCCGTCTTGGTGAAAAACCAGTCAGTACAAAACACGTTTCCGTTTCCGTTTCCGTATGGTCGACAGTGGGTTGTTTCCATGCCATTGTCAACAATGTGAACCAAAACAAAGAAAGAGTGTTTGGCTGTTTGTGCTCTATACTAAATGATTCAGGGCAGTGGAAACACACATTGATTCATATACATTCGAAGTGTCTAGGTAGGAACGATGGTTGCCGTATGAATGTCAGATCATTTTTTATATCAGTTTTGCAATGGCAGTTATAATGCAAAAGTAATGTCGAGATAAAGAATAGAGTTGAACAGATGGATGATAATTTGTAGATTACTGAAGAATAAGAAACATTGTTTAGAATTAATAAACCATTGGGTTAAAATTGTGACCCTCAAATACCATTTAGGAATCTATGTTGCTAAGATTTTCGAATCACTAGGATGCAATGTTATGTTGGGATTGAAGAAAAAAATACACTGTAACAGAATAAAAGTCCTGAAATTTATATGACTTAATTGTCACACCTAACATTACATAGGAATTCTATCTGCATGTCAGTTATTTGTTTGTTTGTGAAGGCTATTTCACAAATATAATATGAGACCATTTTTAATAAAGGATTGATTGATTTGTGTGATTGTAATAATATAATGTCAAATAGTAGTTGATTTCATACTATTTAAACATAGTCACACTGTCATTTTTTAAATTTTTTTAAATTTTAAATTTTTTTTAATGATTGTGTACAGTCGTTGTTTAAAAGTAGACACAACCTGAGTTTATAAACTTTTTACTCAAGTGAAAATTTCGTAGTATATTGCTAATATTGATGCATGCCTCCTTTGGCATTACTGTTAGTCTTCTGGCATTGTTAGAACTGTTGAGTGCATACATGTAGTAGGGAGTTCCTGTACATTTTTTGATGGAATTATATATAATACATTTTGTAAATTATGTCATTGGATCGTCTATAAGTTATAGCCTAATACCAGGTTTGAGTTCAGTCAATATTGCAAGTGATGGCTAAGTTAGCTGCAATAATTGTAGCTACAATTATTGCAGCTATGGCTAAGTATACATCAGTACGTCGTAGAATACTGTGGGTTGCAGGTTCCTTTTAATAATAATATGTAGAAAAAATTACACTCCAAAAACTTATAAACTCAACTTGTGACCCTGTAACTGTTATATCATACAATTATAACTGGCATATTTCATGCTTGAAGATATGTTAATTTGCATCTCACTGTCTCAGGACAAGCATTAGTACATTATACCACCATAGGTGTTTTAGTGTGTTTATATTCTGACATATTACGTCAGCAGTTTCCATGGTATGAATATATTATAAGACATGATATCTGAATCATATCAGCTGTAGATTACAATTACATGTAGAAGTAACCAGAGATTGTCTGAGTCATAGTGGTCAACTTGAGTAACAGATAGCGATATCTCTTTCTACAATAGAGAAAGTCAAAATTATAAAATCAATATCATCAAAATTATAAGTTTGAAATTTCTAACAAAATTATCAAAATATTTGTATTTGTCTCATGTTGTATATTTATTGTTGTTGCACTGAAGTTAATTATATTACAGCAATGACCAACGTTGTAAACCAAAGACCTCTTTATGCAGCACCACCACCGTCTGAAACCCACCATGAGGGTAGTCATATTTTGTTGCTTCAACAGAAATCTGCACTCTGGCTTTGGAGAATGAGCAATGACTAATACCAAATGTAATCATGGAAAATATATGGTTTCATAACTGTGAATCATCAATGGCCATTATATATTTTAAAAAAATCAAATTTGATGATATAGGACTAAATTGATCATACAAAGAGATAAAATATCTGAGAATCTTGCATTTCAAAATTATTTTTGTGAAAATCAGTGTACTACCACTGTAGCAGTCGAAGTACAGGGTAAATTATATATGGCAGTAATTGCCTCTAGTGGTCGTCAAAATGTCATTGAAATCTCATTATCATAGACAAGTAACCTTATACAGAGACTTTCTGTCTGTTTCACTTATATCATAGAATCTTAAAAGTGTTTTTTTTTTATCCCACTCACGTAAATTTTTAAGGTTTTTGTTTTACCCAGACCTATAATTCATTGTAGATTTGTATAGAGTAAATATAGACTATATAATACGACTATTTTCACACCGACATGACTATTTTATAGCCCCAAACTATTTTTTGTAATCTCTTTATTAACATTTCTGTGTCAATTGTACGAGTGTGAAGCTACCATCATATTCATATTCATATTCACTTTCAAAAGTTGACCTCTACGATCAATGTGAATATGATGATAGCTTCACACGTTCGTCATCAGATTCGAAGTCTTCCGAATGGGTACAAACAAGCGTTCGGCAAATCACAAATCCTTCATTGGCAGGTTGAAATCATGTGATTGTAGTTACTTTTCACTTGATTAGCGTGGATTTGCATGCGTTCTTCTTATTTTTGCCAGAGTATCCAATTTGCACCATGAATTATTGTTGTCATATAAAAAACTAATTTGGATGTTTAGTATGCCTTTCCCATATCTTTGAAAATGAAATATCAATATTTGGGTGTACAAAAAACCTGTATGAGTAATGTAATAAAATACGGCCTGGCTGCGGGTGTGTTTTGATTTTCCGCAGTGCTGCTATCTTTGAAACCCTACTTAACACTTACACTGGTGAAATTTACACAAAATAGTGTTGTCAAGACCACAATTATCAATATGTGTGAAGTTCCCTTGATCAGGATCGGTCAATGCAATCGATTGTGAAAAATAATGGTCCATGACAACAATAATTCATGGTGCAAATTGGATACTCTGGCAAAAATAACAAGAGAGCATGCAAATCCATTTAAATCAAGTGAAAAGTAATTACAATCACATGATTTCAACCTGCCAATGAAGGATATGTGATTTGCCGAACGCATGTTCATACCCATTCGGAAATACTTCGAATCTGATGATGAGGTGTAAGCTATCATCATATTCACATTGATTGTAGAGGTCAACTTTTGAAAGTGAATATGAATATGAATATGATGGTAGCTTCACACTCGTGTCAATTGTCAAGGCTTCATTTTATAAAATCATGGCTTACCATACACTATAGATCTGTATCTAGGATACATGTAGACTAGTCACTATACTACTAATTTCATACAAAGTATTATCATTGCTATTTTTAGGAACAATCAGTCTAGACAAATTTTTTTTAATTTCGATTTCTACATTTGAATGTAAATTTTGATGGCTGTATTTTATATCAAGCCAATCATACATAACCAATTCATAGACTACATGTAAATACATAACTGACTTCACAGACAACATAATGATTGCAGTTTTATTACTTGTACTTCGCTGCGTAGGCAAGTCACCATCAAATCTATCCAATGATACAGACTAACAACTTGAGGTGCAAAAGTTGTTCAATAAAAACTTCAATCTGTATGATTATCACCGGTAGTATGAATTTCAGAAAGTAATTAGTTGTTTTGAGTACATGTTATATAAAATTAGGAATAATAGTAAATATTCAAACAGTAAAATAAAACCATTCTCAGGTTTATTTTTAGTCTGGAGAAGGTTTTATAACGTGGTACAGTTGAACTTTTGATATTTGATTAGAAAATCTGTCTCATTTATTCAATTTGACATTTACTCAAAGACATTTCTACTGTACATTTCTATTGTAGTCATTTTTCCCTTGGCCTTAGAACTTAGTGTATAATAAAGGATTCACTTTAGATGAAACAGGGCTTTTTTTTATTAAAGAGGTTTTTAAGTTTATTTGAGTAGTTACTAGCTTAGAGTAATCTTTCCAACACTCTTTTGAAAACACACATTTCAATTTTGGCAATCAATCAATCAATCAATCAATCAGTCAATCAATCAATCAATCAATCAATCAATCTCAAACAAATGCAATTCTATTAAAGTGGCACAAACTGTGTTTTATGAACTTTTTAGTTGTGTAAAAATACTTACATAAAACCTTTATTTATTCTAGTATAATAGTAATGTCCATACATGCCTAAATGTATGACATATTTTCTTCTTGCATTGTTAGCACAGTTGATTGTATTAGTAGTAGTAGTAGTAGTAGTAGTAGGGATTTCACATTTTACATAGGTATCCAAATTTCATCCAGTTGTTCAAAACTTATATCTTAATACCAGGTTTGAGTTCTGTCAACTGTAAGTGATAGTTAAGTATACTTGAGTAAGGCCTAAAAAAACTGTTTGGTTCCGATTACCCAACCCCACTTAGTTTTTCATTGCCGAACCAAAAACTGTTTTTTATGTATACGAGAAAAAAATAATAAAATCACGAAAATTATTAAGTCTTGCAAGAAATAGTAGATACGGAAACTGACATCAACTTAAAAAAGGCAATATAAAACTCTTTTGAAAAATATCAACTTCTTTTGAAAAATACAAATTTTGAAAACAGTTCTTCCAATCTGTAATGGCTTACATCTAACGACAAGAAACCAATAACACAGAGACCATATGAAAAACAATGGAAAACATAACTACCTGAACTAGACATTCGCACATGAAAAAAAAACAAAAAAAAACATCTTCCTACCCCACCTATTCTAAAATTGATTGTAATCGGAACCACACAATTTCTTTTTTGGCCTACCCCGGTAAGTAGAATACTAGAAGTAGGTTTTAATATTCAACAAACACTATATCCAAAAAATATTATAAACTCAGTGTGTGTCCCTTTGAATCATAACTTATAATTTCAATGCCCCATTTCTTTTCTATGTCATATTTTTTCAATAAATAGATAGGTGACTGAGATTTGATTAGTAAATATTGATACCAAGGATTGTGAGTATTTATGCACTATTTTAGGGAAAAAGACACCAAAAAATAATGTGTTAAAATCAATGAAATTTTTTATAGGAGACACTTTACTTTTGAAGTGTTTTATGACCACAAGTGAGATCAATTCAATTCCTGTATTGCCTTTTAAATTTATTTATCTTGTCAAAATAACGACTTGCAGCAGTAGTGGAATATGGGAGTGGAATGTTTTTTTCTTTAAATAGTTAAACTACTGTTGCTACAAGTACAATACCCATGCACTTGTTACAAGCAAGTTCGCCTTTATTTCTCCTAGCCTTCAAGCAAAGTAAGTCACTGGTCGCGATGTATAAAACTGACTACATTTTTGTACATTGTAAGCTCTACATGGGTTATTTGTACACTTCAGGATACAAAACAAAATCCTTCTTCTGACATACATTATAGCTCTCTGTGACATAGCTCCAGTCTATATTGTAAAACCGTGATCTCCTCCAAACTTAAACACACATCAACGAGATCCCTTCATTCAACTTTGAAGAGTCTCCTGCTTTCTACAAAATTTCAAGAACAAGACATACTTTTTCAAACTATGCTTCTAAAACTTTTGGAATTCTTCACCAATAGACAAGCATAAAATCTGAACACTTTCATGAACAAACTGAAGATGATACATTTGTTCAAACAAGCATTCATTGTGGATTGACCCGTTTGGTACATTGGGGCGAAACTATGATTGTACTTGTAGAGTCTGGCATGGTAGAAGTATTTTGATTGATCAATTAATTGATTGATAGTAAAATACATGACAGTACCGTGTTTGAACATGTATGTCCGGGTTGTTGTCTAACAAACATAACCTGCCTATTCAATTAGATCGATAAAGTCAGGCCTGAGCAAGAATTCTTTTTATCAGCCCCAGACTATATAATTGATGGTGTGTGTGCAATACTTTGATGACCACTATTCAGACATCAAAACGACTGCTGTCTAGTCATGTATGCATTCATTTATATTTGCAATAGAGTAAGTCAGTTTTACAATCCCAACATTGGTTTGATAATGTCATGACCATTCTTGACTGCCATATTAATCATGTGTGTATCATGACAGAACCCCATGATGCGAGAGTGCAAGTGTGGCATTCTCAGGATATTTGCATTGAGTGCTTGCAGTGTTCTCTGCGAAAGTGCAGCAAAAAAACACTGCAAGCACGAGTGCAAATACCCTGTATGTGTACCCATACTAGGGTTCTGTTCTTATTACATATGTTTAAACTTTATCCAAAACAGAACATTTCTGTAAAAAAAAATGACACTATGTGATTGCATACTTTTGTGTAGAATGAACGACTGCACCCTCATTTATATTGAAGCTAACCTTTTCACACCACCAGTTTACTCAACACATACAGCAAAATTTGGATCATTCTGTCACATCCAGTTAGACACTGAAGAAGGACATGTGAATTGTTCAAAACATGTCTGTTTCTCAATCAAAGTGGACAAAGAGAATGTTGTGTACGAATCATAGCACGTCCATGAACATACATTAGTATTATGGAAAATGACTATTCTCAATTTAATTATATACCCATCATGTAGACTTTCTCTATACAGAAATATAAAGGAAATAGAGAAATTAGTAAACTACAGATACATTGTGTAAAACATGCTGAACATTTCACTACAATAGTCCTTCCGTAACAGCAGACAGTTTGTCCAGCAAATTGTAATTAAATAATGAAAGTAAGGAACAAGGTTGATGTTGTTTTTAACCAGAGAAGAAAACATTTCTTACACGTACTGAACCGAAAACTCACTTACTTCCATGTATGTTTATCTTGTAAAGGTTATTCTAGATAAAGGTTTGCAATTAAGGAAAATGCTGTTTTATTTCCCTTGTGTTTATAAACTCCGCCTCCATATCTCCCTCGAGATAACGTCCGTTTCTACACAATTTATATTCGCTGCGAAATAGACACATGAAAAACTGTACATGAACATTTAGTGTTTGAAACTTACAACAGTTCTCTTGTCATCAGTAAAATTTGATGAATTGTTTGAATACAAAATTGTTGATCAAACTTTTAGAATTTTATTTAAGTATAAATTTAATGATATGGATTACCAGGGGTATTTGAATTCCACTTCGATGTGTATCGTGCATTTAGTTCTGATATTTTTGTGTGGTTTGATTAAAGGCACATGATATTTAGACTATGGTTCAAAATTTGCGCACACAGTTGTCCTCCACAACAGAGCTATAGAAAAAGTTAGTCCAGAACAAAAGAATGATCCTACGTAGTCCCCTTATGGCTCCATTGATAGGATAATATGAAGTGAGAACATGGGATTCAGACATTGGGCTTTTAAGTGCACGTTTGTGTAATTTTTAAAAGAAAATCGTTAAAAAATGTAGATTTCTAAAAATCACTTGGAAAGCTAATCAATGTCACTGTTATAATAACAACAGTGGAAATATATGCTGCTACCATAGCTGTGTATTAAACCACGATATTGTACTGTCAAATTTAGAGAGAACAGATTTACTTTCTGTTGCAAAATTGATTTGAGGGGGAATGCCTTTCCATGGATTCAAAATGAGAGACATTGCTAATTGCTAAATGTGTGTTAATGATATGTGCATATCTATTTAAGTCTGACTGAAGAAAAAAAAAAATTAAAAAAAAACTCCCCCCAAGAAATGTTGAAATGTCACAACATACATTGTCAAACAGTGTCTGTTCCTTATATCTTTCATTACTGATAAACTTTGTTGTCTTTATTTATACAGACATTGACTGCCAATTTAGTTTACCACAGACCAGAAGATCCATTACAATTTATGCTGGATGAAATCTTAAAAATGCAGAAGGATCGAGCCCAACAGCTCTCGGATTCTTAAAAGAAGGATGGACACTTGAATTGGATTTATGTATTTAGTTTTGAAGCAAGATTTAGTGAAGATGACAAAAAGAAAAATAATTTGAAAAATCATGAGGCTGAAAGTTGATGTTGAACTGCGTGATACCACATTATATGATGATGTACGTGACAGTAACTTTGAAGTTGAAGATTGAAGATTGAAACCCCAAGCATTATAATACCCAGGAGTGTTTTGTTGTTTTTTTATGTCTGGTGAAAATGAAAGAGAGACAAAATGTGGATTTCCACACCAATAAACTTACAAGAGAGTACATTTCTGCTGTAACTTGATAAAGTTTATATTTTGTAAGCCAAGACATTGAATGGTTAATGATCCTCTCTACACTTTCAGTTTTCAATGGTGTTTTAAGCTAATCAAGTTTCAGCACCTGGTACAAACGTTTTACACCAACCATGACTTGAAACATATTATGTAACTTACTACAATGGTGAAACACACAACAAATAGCTATCTTCAAGTTTTGAATACTCAGTGTTAAATTTCTGTTTGCGATTCAGTTACACACTTTGTCTGATATAACAATGGGGGTAAATTGTGGTGGTGTTGTCATTGGCAGGTAAAATATACTTGAATTTCACAGGTTTTTGACAGGAGATACCCACCACATTGTGAATTGAAGTAACTATGGGCATATTAACAGAGTTTATGGTCTCACTTATTTCGGTTAAAGCTTATTGGAAAACACAGACCATGAACAGAGAATGACACTTTTATGTGCATTATATGCATATATATTATGAAGTTTACTTCCATATCACACTGCAACTCAGTATTAGTAGATTCAACAAGCTGCACTTATAATTTCAAACCCAACGAATTATCCCTATGCAAACTTTACAACTAACTCTACATTTGAACTCAATTTCTGATCAGTATTTTCGTGAAATATGCTGATTTGAAGATTTGCTGCATCTTTGCATGAAATGTTAACTATGGTTGCACTGCGTCACACCTCATTCTGGTCAATACTTACATGAAATGTTAACATGATGATTGGCTGCATTGTGTCACGCCTAATTCTGGTCAACACTTTAATACATGAAATGTTAACTTTAAATATGCGACTGTGGCTGCATTGCGTCACACCTCATTCTAGTCAATACTTACATGAAAGATGCTGATTTGAAGATTAGCTGCATCTTGTCACGCCAAATTCTGATCATCCTTGCATGAAATGTTTAACTTATACAACTGTGGCTGCATTGCGTCACACCCAATTCTGGTCAACACTTTTATACATGAGATGTTAACTTGAAGGTTGGTTGCATTGTGTCACACCTGGTTAAAGTTCGTTTGGGACATCCAATTACATGGAATGAAATTCAGCAAAAATGCCATACTGCAATACAAATTACTTCTCAACAATGTCATGTTGTCAAACAAGATATTTTGTCATGTCAATTTCTGGATTTTTTTTTTATTGGCCAAAGTGAACATCTGTTGAATTATAACTGCCAGGTCATGAGAAAGAAGTAAATTGGTGCCATTTGAAATATTTTACACATTTATTTAGTTTACGTACATGGTTAGTTAGACTCAAGTAAGATAGTGTACAGCTCAAAGGTGAAATTTTTAGCTTTAGGTTGAATAAGGGAAAAATATTTTGCTTCCGTTCTACTCTACTGCATGCTAGTTTTCATCCCATCTTGAATCTCAAATTTTCGAAAAGAGGGAACACCTTCTCTAGACTCTCTTACAGTCCTCGGAGCTTCGCATAACTAAAATTTAGGTTATTTTGTATGTATCGATATCTACTGCGTAATTGTACTCGAATATCCTTTTACTGTACACCCTCATCAACCACATACAGTTAACCATTTGTTGACGTGTTATTGTAAAGCTCGGGGCGTCACACAGAGTGTTGCAATAACACGTCAACGAATGGCACAGTACAAGGATATTCGAGTACAATTATGCAGTAGATATTGGTACATACAAAACAACCCTTTTAGCGACGTGAAGCTCCAAGGACTGTGAGAGAGTCTACTCCTTCTCCAGTTTCAAATCAGAACATGCTGACATAAATACAAACTTGAGTACACTTTCTTTTTTATTTGCATATGCTAACATTAATATGATGCAAAAATGTAACATTATATTTTCAATATATACTATAACGTTCTTTGTGTTAAATAGGTCAGTGTAAATTGCTAACCACTTGCTTTATATAGTATATATATTATTCATAATTTCATCAACATTTTTGTAAAAAAAAAAGAAGCAAAATAACCCGGTTTCACTTTTTAGAAGTGTATATATATATATATATATATATATATATATATATATATATATATATATATATATATATATATATATATATATATATATATATATATATATATATATATATATATATATACACGCAACTTTAAAACATTGATACATTGGATTAAATAAACAAATCAAAATTATAACAGGATATCCAGTGCAATTAAACCAGGGATTTTTTTAATTGTGTTGGTTTTAATTTTTTTGCTGTTTTTTGTTTTTCACACGATTTAATACACTGTTATGTTGTTTTGTGTGATGTTTTATTTTTGCGTGTGTGATGAAGAATTTTGAAGAGTATATTAGGCAGATACTGATATAAATAAAATATACATGATATAGAAGTGTACACATGTCTAACTTGTCTTTTTCAACAAGCTTTGTGTTTGAAATATGACAGTAAAATGGTTATCATTGGACGTCTAGTCTGCTACATTGGTGTAATGTCAGTGTACTAGGTGCTTTGTTGAAGACAATGGGTGAGAACGGATAAGCATTGTTTGTGTCTATATGTGTGTGGGTGTGTGTGTGGTGGGGGGGGGGGGCATGGGGGTACTGGAGGACTTAATACTACAGCAATAGACAGGCTCTCGGTTCCATGATGATTATGCAATCACCGTCTCCCTGTACAATGTCATGCACTCTGTATGTGCTGAGGGCTTTGCATGCACTACTTGAGGAGATGGTTATCATCTGACAGTACCCTGGATTTACGTGAAGAAAACTTTGTCCATTCCAAGATGAATCATACTTCCCACCACACGTCATATATTTGTACAAGCAGAAGGTTGTGTGTGTTTCATCAATGGCGTTTAGTCGTCCTCCAGTAGAATACCTCAAGAATTATATTGTCAATATCTCTTTCCATTGTTTACTGAAGAAATATAAAGTCAAATACTGACAAGCTGAGAGAAATGGGAACCACACAGAAGCGACCTTGCCTCAACTCATACAACACAGCTCATTGAAACCAGAAAACCAACTATTCACATTCGCACAATAAATAATACATAATCCCAACTACTTCATAATTTCATTTTAATCTCATTTGTTTCTATTTATACAAAATACAGTCTGTATTTTAAAGAGAAAAAATTTTGCACCTGTGATATAAATACCAAGAGTTAATGTTAGTATCTGCTTGAAAGCAGTCAGAGAAAAAAAAACCAACCCATCGGTATTGAAACTTGAAACTTACATTATAAACAATGAATGAAATGCTTCTAAATGCATGTACAAAAAAAATAAATGAAAGGCAAGAATTTTATCTTCTTGTTGTTTATCAAATTTCCTCTCTTTTCGGTCATTTTGTTTTTGACACTTTATAATGCAAAACATTCAGAATATTCCATGTACTAGGCATAAGAAAAAACTTAATTTAGTAGAAAGTTGCTATGGTTACCAGCTAAGTTGCTATGGTTACCTGCTAATTTGTGTATATGTACCAGCAGCTACTGAACGATTATCCATGAATTATTTACAATATTTTGATAAAAGCCCACGTCCCCAACAATTTTAGTAGCCCAAATATGAAATCTGAATATGAAATTTCTGGAATAATATAATTGTAAGGTATACTTGGACTTGTAAAGGTACAAAATTTATACAGTTTCTGATAATCTAACAATAAGTATTGTTCTTAGGACTAGGAAGAAATGTGAGGGTTTTACCGTAAACTTCTAAATTTTATTCCAATTTATAAAGGAAATTTTAAGTAATACGTCTAGAAAGAAATCAGAAACGTGTTAGTAGTATTTTTGGTTAATTGACACAAGAAATTACAAATTTGTCCTTGGAACTCTAACAATTGAAATACTTGTCCTAAACTAATCAGTGCAATTTATCGTCGGACAAATCAATATTTTTCTCATCAATGTAAAAAAAATCCAATTTTCATTACTTGTGAAATGTACAAAGTGATTGTTCATTTCAAAGGAAATGAAGCAATAACATTTCAGTGTAGCAGAATAAATTTCTACAGCCTGTTACTATGACAACATGTAATAACACTTAGTCTAATCACCCCAGACTGTTAACGATGTCGCTGGCTCCAGGTGCATGTATAGAAATGAACATAAACTACTGGTGCTACACTGAAATCACCTGTTCAGACTACGAAATGAACAACAACTTGGGGAAAATTCTAGACATTCAAGTGTGCTAAGAACTTGATTGAAGAACTTGGCTGCATCTCGAAGTTCAATGTTACAAGTTGAACATTCTTTATGTTTCAGTGAGCTACAAACTAATTTAAGTTTTGTATATTTTAGACATTTCAAGTTAGATACTGAATAGTCTGCAATTTGTCTGTGTCTAATTTCAATTTTACAACCTGAACTTTTCAGACATTTCAAGAAACTAAAATCTTGTTCTGCATATGTATATTTCAAATTTCAATGCTGAACATTCCAGTGAGCTAAAAACTTGAAAAGAGGAAATGAGCTATTTCTAATGTCAATGTCACAATGTAAAATTCGCTAAACATTTTATTTGTATTTGTCAATTTCCAATTTAAATGTTACAGATTGAATATTCTTGGACATTCATTCCACATAATTTACATAATTACCCTGGAATTTGTCAATTACCAATATCAGTGATATAAAAATTGCAACATTTTGAGACATTTCACTATTAAAGCTAAACCCTTTATTAACCTGTAATTTGTCTATTTCTAATTTTAATGTGTACTCCATTTCATAATCCTAATTGATAACAAAACTCAAAAGTGTCAAGATTTGTCTATACTAGGGATCTTTACATGTGATTGCCTCATCACAACGTTAAGATTGAGGTATTTCAACAGAAAACATGGGGGAGGGGGGAGGAGGTAAACTGGGAAAGAAAATGAAACTTACAAGTTTAAGTCTATTTATTTGAATTTCAATATAAGAATGAGGTGGTTCTATAAAAAGAGATGTTATATATCTATTTCTATATACTAGTACTAACTTTCCTCAATAAAAAGATCCCTTAGTTACTACTTTACAATGAAGGCTTCATCATTATTGTCATTATAGTTAACTATTATCTAAATATTTCTGATGAAAATGAAAGCTGCCAAGTCTGACATATTTCAGTAACCTCTACATAAACTCTCTAATCTGAACAAAGTACAACATTACTTATAAAAGGTAGTATATGCCTCGGGGGGATCAATTTCCCTGAAAGTCAAACTTCTTCAAATCTGTCCAAACTTTGTCATATCAAAACTTCATTTGTTCCTAGTCCTTTCAACATATGAAACGATGTTTGGGAAGTTCATGATCTTATTTTCCAAGGAAATCAACAATCTGTTACGCAAGATATAAACACAGTATTCAATCAGCAGCCATATTGGATTCTATGGCCATATTGGATTCTAAAGATGGCTTACTTTTGATAACATTTTGACCTTTATTATAAAAAATTTGCATGGTGACCCCTGGATTTTTCTTCTTCTTCTTGATTTTAACTGAAGTGAGTTGGAGTTTTCTTGAACAAAGTACAAGCAACAGCTAATGATATTATTTCTGAGGCATACGCTACATTAAAACAGAAAAAACTGTTAATTTGTACTGAAATGAGAAATGGTTCTCTGGAATATAGAAAATGTAAATTTGAAGGATTTGAATTTGTTCTGTGAATAGGCTACCTAACGAGACACATTTCGATATTTTTCCTACAGAAATTATCATCGGTACAAAATTACTCCACATACATATCTTCTGATATCTGATGATGTTATCAAAGAAAAATATTTAGAACAAGGAGAATAGTACTATATATATACATATATGTTGTAGAGATCAGTTTCATTTATTTTAACCTTGCCACACTCTTCCCAGTGTGCAATTTGAACTTTGACCTTCAGTAGTACAGGAATACCCAGATAACTTTGAGAGTTGACGCCTGTAATGTCAGTACTCTGAAGCCAATGGGAGACTGCTGAGTTTGTGTGCAGTCTTCAGCTGGCTATCTCTAGTGTGTTTTCCAGACAAATAGACTGAAAAAAAATAGGAGAAAATTCAATTATTTCATAAAGATCTGGAATTATTATCAGTGATATTAAAACTATAAGGGTACTAGTATACAATGTAGTTATCTTTGTATCATCAATGCTAACACTTCAACCACAGGCTAGTTTATAAATACATCTTTCTAGTAACACCTGATCCTACTGTGCATCTGAGACTTGTTTCACCACTCAGTAATGTACGGAGTAACAGGTTTGTTTTTATTGAAATGGAACTAAGAATAATGGTTACACATACATACATTTGTATGTATGGACGTATGTACGTACGTACGTACAGACACATATACGCATGCACCCACACATGCATACATACACATGCACACATGCACACACACACACACACACACACACATATACACATACACACAAAAAACACACACATACACACATACATACACATACATACATACATACATACATACATACATACATACAAACACATACACACAAACACACACACACAATACACATACACACAAAAAACACATACACATATACACATACACACACATACATACATACATACATACATACATACATACATACATACATACATACATACATACATACATACATACATACATACAAACAAACACATACACACAAACACACACACACAAATAAACAAACACACACAAACACACTCAAACAAACACACACATACACACACACAAACAAACACACACATACACACACACAACCACACAACAATTGTCATTGTCAGTATGACTACTATGACACTAGGTTGCACTTGGAACATCTTCACACATAATAAGGAGTTGAAATGGACAAAAGTTTGTTTTACTCAATAACCGTTCAGGTCTGTATAAAAGTCAGCTTTGAGCCTCCTGGTAGATACTCATATATGACTCAAGTAAAATGTAAACTTTTCTTTTAAAATCAACAATTGTGAGATTTAAATTTACAACTACAAATAAAACGATTAACTTTTTAAAACAAAGTTAAATTATAACACTATGTATGTTCATCATGGAAGCACTAAGATTCATTCATACACAATGTTCTCTTTGTCCACTTTTTGATTGAGAAACAGACATGTTTCGATCAAATCACTTGTCCTTCTTCAGTGTCTAACTGGATCTGACAGAATGATCCATATTTGCTAAAGGTGTTGAGTAACCAGGGATGTGAAAAGGTTAGCTTCAAAATATGTAAATTCAGGTGTAAAAGTAGTTGTCAGTTATGTACATCTAACTGAAACTTAAATTATTTGACTTTTTCTCCCACAATAAGACCAAGCATGGTACTCGGTTTGTTTAAAATTCACTTTACAATATATCACATTATCAGCAAAAGTTATCCACCTGTCACTATATTTGGCATAAAGGTACTTGTGGTCAGTATGATGAGGTATGTCTCAAAAACAAATCACTCAAAGGTCTCAGAACTGCATCAACAATTCCATTGTTACTGTATCAACTTTATCTCTCTCCAGGACAGCTATTTGGGTTAATGTTAAATCCTGGGGGTTAAAGGTCATACAAAAATATGTCCTGTAATCTCACACAGGTGCAGATCAAAGTCTGAAACTATTGTCATTTCAACATGATTTAAGAGTTAAATGTACAATACAGTAGCTGGTACATTATCTTTATACTATCAATGTAATCCTTCACACACACACACACACACACACACACACACACACACACACACACACACACACACACACACACACACACACACACACACACACACACACACACACATACACACACACACACACACACATACACACATACATACATACATACACACATACATACATACATACATAAGCCAACATAATCATCAACTACAGCCTGGGATCGATATTTCTTCCCACATATACAGTAAAATAAAACACAACATGAATACCCAGACCACTCAATAAGATAAACTTACCAGCAGTCATCCCCTCCAGCACTAATCAGATAGCGGTCATTACTGGTGAATCTAACATTGGTTACATGTGCAGAATGTCCAACATACTTCTTGTGTGGAGCCTAAGGGAAAACAAATTTCATTTTTTTAAAAAATATTTTCAAATCAGTGATTAAATTTGATTATTATTATACTTTTCTACAAAAAATATTTGTTCTAATTATATACATTGATTACATTTCTATTTTGTACTTCAAATTACAAACAATGGTGTCGGTGTCGATAATCAAGGGGCCATAAATTTACCAGATTTTTTTCTGTTTTAGCAGTTTATTTTAACTGTTTGACAGAACTTTGCTCAGAGTTTACAAATAGCCGATTAAAATCAATGTTATTTTTGAACTGCAGGTGACACCTTTATACATTTGTAAGAATAAAAACCAAATGGACGGAAAGAACCTACCACAACTGCCAGACGTTTAACTTTTTTTTTGAAGAACTTTGTACAAGCATGTAATAAACATATTAAGCATGTGCTGTCATTGATCCGTGTCAGGGGTAATAATTGTGAGCGCCTTGAGCTCTCAGGAGAAAAAGGTGCATTATAAATTATTATTATATTACCGCCTAGTGGTAAAGCCAGCAAACGGACAGTTTGTCAAAGCCTGTGACCTGAACAGGCCAAACATTACTTGGTAAGTAATACGAACCCTTGGTCATGGTACAAGAACATATTTATTACCACATATGTAGATGATCAATTTTGAACTACGACATTTCTGACATTTTCTAATAAATATCAATAACTCAACATTATTAGCATTATTAGGATTATCATCCCAATTTTGACATACCATGAAATTTAGATTTTAACAAAATAAATAGAGAAACAAATACTTTTTTTGTGATGGCCTACTTTTTTATGCTAATTTATGCAGAAAAATTGCTTTCTTTGAACACTAATTATGTGTGTGTACTTACGAACTTCTGAGGACTGGGGAATTCAAAGAGTTTGACGTAACCGGAATCATCTCCTGTAGCTAGGGCATTGCAGGTGTGTGCTAAGTGAGCTGTATTGACATCCGCCTTATCAGCATTGCGAGGCCAAATGCCGATGACCTCTTGACCCAATACACTACAGACAGAATAACAATGAGGAAGTGTACATTGGTAGTTTTCTACGAATTTGGGCTAAATATAGCCATGAACACACACAGTTCTCTATTTTTAAGTCAACACAAGTCTGTTGGTTCTTTAAAACTGTTGTTGTCAATGACGACATAGTCTATTTTTGTTTAGATGTATTGTTGCCAATAATTCCAAAAAAATTCAAACATTTCTAGCACTAGAGATCTGTCAATGCAAAATTACTTTTTTTTATACATACATATTAAGCATGTGCTGTCATTGATTTATGCCAGGGGTAATAATTATGAGCGCCTTGAGCTGTTGATTATTTTGAAATTTTTCTAAACTCAGGGTCAAATTTTCAGTTTTTAGACAGGCATTAAATTTTTAGTAGGCAAGATATCCACTACATTTCAAATATTGCATGTAAATATCAGGCCACCCAATTAAAAAATTATGTTTACAAAATATTGCCTTGGTTGATGTCATAAAGTAATGAGCAATAATTAGAGTAGTACTAGTAGACATTTGTTTCTTGGTTAAAATAAAATAAAAATTTGAAATTATTTATGGATTTAAAGGGAAAAAAATGTGAGTACCCTCGGTATAAAAAATTAAAATATATGTAACAGATCTCAACACCGTGGTTATGACTAATGATGTAATAATATACAAACTGAATGAACAAACTATTGAACTGATGTGATATTGTCATTGCTGAGGGAATCCCAAAGTTATGTAAGCAATAAAATAAAACATCACAAATTTAAGTTACCCTGTGGAATCACGTCATAATACTATGAAGTCATTGACTATGAACGGGGGGGTTTCCCCTATCAACCAAAGTACAATAAAGTGTGAATTCTGGTTGAAAGAATCAACTACAGAATGACCCTTTATTGACATCAGTAGGGGATACCCCCTGAAAAAGACATTCCACAACCACTAGTCATCACAAATGTACATATCATTCTGTAATAATAGAAAGGTTTTTAGACACACAAGCTACACTCTGAGGGGAAGTTCCTTCAAAACAAAACTACTCTTATACACATGTTGATATGATGTCATCGCAGTCAGTTTATGTCATTTTTTCACAAATGAACTGGTTACGACTGGTGATTCACAAGCAGAATTTATGTTTTGACAAGTCATTCTGTATGCACAGTATCAGGATTGCACAATATCATTTCATTCTGATGATTGTTGGATCTCAACATTCAAAAGTGAAAGTAAAAAAATCCACACCCTTTCCCACTTTATCTTTCCTTCACAGCTTCATGTTTTGTATTTACTACTACATGACATCTGTGTGTATATATAAATATATTGATACTCTACCATGGAAACTACGAAATTCTCTCAAGTGTTTCTTACACAATGATTTACATGACTACATCACTTGTTCAGAAATGGGACCTTGAGAACCCAGCCATTTTAAATAATGCATTATGGGAAATCTGATAAAGGTGAATAAATTATTAGACTTGTAAACAATCTTGTTACAAACAATCTATATTTGGTTTACCCATACCCATGTGATAGGGCTCTCCCCACTGATCTCCCAAGATTAGATATTACCACATTCACTAACAATCCCATACTCCTTTGCCTCTGAGCATGCTCAGTTTGGACATAATAATCCTTTACTTCTGAGCATGCTCAGTTTGGATTTCAAGTTGGCTATTTACATAATGCAAATCTCTAAGATCAGAATCAAAATCTTTCTTATTTTGCTTCAAATGGTAACTTTCATTTATTGTTTCACTAATTGACAAATATATATTTGTGACTCGTGCTATGTTGAAGTATATGAGTCATAAAGATACATTGACATGTGAAATTATGACTGGTTCTCTGTAAATAAATGTAATTACATCAGAGTGACTAAACAGCCACTTTGGTCAGTATTGACATTTGAAAATACACTTTTCACCCTAATATTTATTTCAAAGATGTTTTGAAGTTTCTGTGTACGGAATAATAAACTGATTTATCGCATTCTTAAAGGAGCACAAGCTGAGTTCATACATATTTGGGCATAGTTTTTGCTGCATATTTAGAAGGTACTCACAGTATTTTACTTACTGAAACTATACTTATCTACCACTCACAATTGTCTGACCGCAAACCTGGCATTAAGATATTACTCATAAACGATCCAATGACATCATTTATCATATGTACCAAAAAATGTTCTGGAAACCCCAACTATACAATCAATTGTTCTAACAATGCCAGAAGACAATCTTAATGTTATAGAAGACATGCATTGACATTAACATTATACTGGAATGTGGTTTTATTTAAACCTTATAAACGCATATTGTGTCACTTTTTAACTTTTTAACTTCTTAATTGCAATTACAACTAGCAAAGCAATGACAATGACTCTGAATCTCACCTGGTCCATGAGTCCCACGTAATCTTACTGATCACATTGTTATCCTTGACTGGATTGCCAGCAGGAACCTCATACACAAGTCTCTCATATGCACCTGTACCAACCTGTCGGACAAAACAATCAAATAATCCAACCATGACTATAACTATGAGATGTCACACTGAGTCACAGGCACCTGTACAAACTAGTGTGCACCCCCCCCCAACATACAGATGTCACTTATGGGCACCTGCATAAACCTGTGCAACAAAAATCCCAACAAATGTCACTCATTGGCACCTGTACCTACCAGTTGGATAAACCATTATATTGTATATAAAATACATACATTTTCCCTCCTTTAAAATTTCAAACTATACACCAGTATGACATGTCACTAATAGGCACATGTACCTACCAGTATGAGATGTCACTATGGAGCACTTGTAGCAACTAATTTGTAAAACAATATCTGTAACAACGAACTTGCCAACACTTTCATTTTCATCATTGTATGTACTGCTTTAATCAAACAAGGGCGTGACATCCTGCCACTAATACATCAAGTGGGTTGTGTTTCCTCGGGGGAAATCCATTACCTTCATTATCACGAGTGAAAACTATGTATAATTTGTTTACTCAAATCTACTATACTATGGCATAAACATATAACAGCATGACTGTGAAATGGTGCGATGTCTTTTGATCATTTGCCAAAAAATCTATATTTCATGAACTAAATAACAATTTCTCAAACTAGAGTCAAAATAGAACAAGTTGAATGGTTGACTTATTCTCAGTCACCTACAGTAATACAGGAGCAGGGTGTGGAGCGGAAACTGCGATGTCAACAAAGAAAGTGAATGAATGATCATATTTCTTTGATGACCTGCCTATAAGTAGCAATACTAGTATTCAATTACAGGTAACAAGAATTTTACCACAAAAAGAGAAAAAAAAACCCAGATGTAATCTTAAATGACGTTTAACATTACCTCGATATACTTGCTGTCAGCCGAGAAGTCTAATTGGAACACATAGCTAGGAATACCTTTACAGTATCCAGCTCTTTGTAAGGACTGTCCTTGGGTTAGATCATAAAAATCTACAGTGCCTTCTGCTGACCCTACAGCCAATATCTTACCATCTGGACTAAATCTGAAAAAAATGAAAGACATGAATATTTTGATTGTTAAATTCTGGGTGCAGTGACTAAATTTACTTTCTTTCTGTTGTGTGTTGTTTTCACAAATTTCTTTTTTGTTGATATCTCTGAAAATGAGTATGGTTTATCATTTTTTTTATGAATAGAGTTTATTTATTGTTATCTTTCATTGAAACATTCCAATTTGTTCATTTCATAATATAATATTTCATTTCTTTTAAAAGTGCACACTTTCATTTCATTTCATACTTGCTCATTACTTACTTACTTACATAATATAATACAATAGTACAATTTCTTTTGTTTGTGCATTTCTGTTTTTGTTGTTCATTTCAATTCATAGTATACTATTTCCTTTTTTTTGAAATTACACAATTTTTTTGTTTTGTGTATTTTTGTTGTTGTTGATTGAAATGTTTTCATACTCTGACTTATTTTTAAAAAAATAGGGTAGGTAAGTTGGGAATTTATTTTATTCTATATTATCTTGTTTTTATTTTCGAAAAATATTGTTTCGACCCAAAAACAAATAAAATGTCAGTTAGAATACCCTTTCTGTGATAGTTTGATGAAATATGTACAGATGTAACCGGGGAAAGAAGACAGTGAATTTCTTATCTTTTTGTGTCAAATGTCTAAAAAAATGTTTAAGGTCAGTGGCTTAACTAGGGTTGGTCATGTTATCAGAAATGGCATACAATTTTTTTTTTTATTTGCCTTAGTTGAGCAGATTGTTCTTTTCTTCCTATTTCAAATATGGGTAGTACATGAGAAGATTTAAATAATTTCTATGACAAAATTTGATAATTGTGTGCAACACCCCAGACGAAGACTTCTAGTCCTTCTCCCTCCCCAGGACTCACAGTTATTTCGGTTACGACACTTTCTAAATGAATAAACTATTATACACATACCTCAGGTCATCAATAGACTTGTGCCTGTCTCTTTTCTTGGCCCACACTTTAAGTGTGGCTGTCACTAACACGATAAATTCACCATTCTTGAGACCGACAGCTAGTCTTTCTCCATCGTTGCTGTATGCTACAGACCTAGCAGCACTTCCAACTGATGCTCTATGTAGCATAGTCTTGATAGAGGAAAAAAAAGAATAGATAGCAAATAATCATTTGGATGAAATGAAATCTTTTTCTGTCTGACTACTACTATACAGAAAAACATTACTACATGTAGCTATATAGTCATACAAAACTGTTTCATGTGCTCACATAAAGTTTAATAAGGAATGTTTTTATCTTTCCTATTAATGAAGAAACTCCAGGTTTGGTTTATTTTGAAGTTAGGCATGAAAATGTGACAATTTCACCTGATATAATAACAGAAAGAGCTTATTCGTGTTATAGCGCCCTCACAGGTCAAATACTGAACTACTTTCGCCTCATGAGGGCAGTATACCATGATTACAAAGTTGGCCCCTGACATAGGTGAGACTTGGCACACAGCCCATACATTGAATGTACCTTGTTAGAAGTGTCCCATATCCTGACAGTTCCATCATCACTGGCTGATGCAAAATGTCCCTTTGTGGGATGTACAGCAAGTCCCCACATCTCACCCTCAGCATGACCGTTCATCAAAATATTGGTTGCTCCATTCTTTTCTCCAATTTCAATGATTTCGCTTTCTTTGGTACCGACAAGGATTTTACCCTGTGAAGATCAATAGAACACAGAGACTTGATTGTAATACACAGACACCATTGAAAATTGGAGTACCTTATAAATTTTATAATACCATTGTCAAGAATTTGCTAACATCCCAATAAACAAACTATAACAAAAACAGCTATAAAACTGGTAACAGAGATCATTACCCCGGACAAAGTTGGGCAGAATTCCACTAGGAGATGTAAAAAAAAAAAATCCTAACTGCCCAATTTTATGAATTTTTGTTGTCACCCCATACAGTACCAACAAGTACATCAAAATTTGCAACAATCTAAACAAAATGAACGTAAGGTAATCCCTCCATTTTTGCAAGCAACTTAACTGATAATATTTGGTATGTTGTGATCCCAAAATCTCAAACAATTTCTCATCATTCAAAAACTATACTTTTTAAAAATGTTCCTACAAGCCCAACACAAATATAAGAATGTTGTACCTTAGCTCTGCATACTGATCTGACCACATCTACTTTGTGTCCTGAGTCCAACCCAAAGGCACGACATCTCTTCAATTCTTGATCCCACAGTTTGACTGCTCCGCCATCTTTGCTACTGATTAAACAACAAAACAATTACAGAGAATGTTAAAAACTTTCATTTCATCAGCAAATTTACATCAACTTTGAACTCTGAACTTTGAACTCTGAAACAGTAGAATGGGACATACATTGACAGAGACTATGTAAAGCATGTACAGCGGAGGGGATAGTGCAGTTCTCTGCCAGTGGCCCCCCTAAGTAAGTCATGATTTAGAATGGTTCCCCTTAGTAACTGAGCCCAAGTTGTGATTGCTATTCAGTCCCATTATTTTATTTCAAGCTTTCAAATCCAGTTTGTCAGTTTTAAAAGAATCTAGATACACATGAAAAAAAAAGGTTTAGGCACGTCAAACACATCTTTACAAAAGGCAGAAACTGAATTGAGAAAACCTGCTAACTAGTGGGTAAAATGTCAGTTATCAACATTTTAAATGCTGCTGTGATATTCAACGTAAAGAAGATCTGGAAGACAGAGACTTTAAAACTGCTGATAATTTTGCAGATAAAAACTCTACATACATCAAATCCTTTTAGAATCAAACAAGTTTAGTTTGGTTTGACTTGAAACTTACGGTTTCTCCTTTCCTCCAGTGACAATGAGACCATCTCTCAATGTGGTATACATAGTAAATACAGGTCCATTGTGAGCCTTGTTCACCACTCTGTGTAGAATGTTTTCTTTCCAGACGTACACATCACCACTCATAGCACCAGTGTATGTTACATTATCCTGCAAACAGTAAACAAGCTGGAGTTGAATAACATTGGCTTATCCAGAGTAAATTTGTGTGAGTTGAATTTTATCAGCCTCTTTCCCACGAAAGAAATGAGGTACATGTTGTAGTAGTACGTTGATACACATGGGTCATCATAAAAAACAAGGCAGAGCAATACTTTTAAACTCTGTCCGAGCAGAATTGACAATGCTATGTGGAAAATTTAAACCTCAGTGTAGAAAAAAAAAACAGAGAAAAAAACCACTGATCAATGTTTATATTGTATGTTCACTTTAGTCTACCAAAACAATCATTCAAATTCCAAATCTGAAATTTTGGTGTTACTTACGGCTCCAAATGCAAGTGACAACATAGTCTGCATCTTAACGTCTTCGGTACCTTGTCCAGCATTAGTCATTACACCCTTCTTACCCAGTAACTGACTACCAGCCAGGTTCCAGAATTTGACATGTTTGGATCCCACAGTTACAAACTGACTGTCAGAGTCTGGTCTGAATTCCCCTACCAGGATCCTTTTAGCATCTCCTACAGAAGTGGCTACTTTGGTACCTGTACAATGATGGTAATATGCATGGATGGTGAAAGTAAAGTGATATTTCAATTTCAATAAACAGAGACTGGTGAACTGCTGCAAGTAGACTTAGATTTTAGCAGAGGTGTCTGATCATGTGTGAATATATTTGGTGCATACTCACACAGACACAGACACAGACACATACACAGACACAGACACAGACACAGACACAGACACAGACACAGACAAAAATGCATAAGTATGTACGTACATGCATGCATGCGTGCATACATACATACATACATACATACATACATACATACATACATACATACATACATACATATATACATACATACATACATACATACATACATACATAAATACATACAAATGCACACACACATAAACTCAGATATATTAACAATATTTTATAACCCAGCTAACCCAACACCTAGGTAACCATGGTAACACCCCATAGATAACACTCACCATCTTGCCATCTCCACACAGCCACAGAGTGGTCATCATCAATACCAACAGTCAATAGAAGTTTACCAGTTGCACTGAAGTGTACTGCACAAACTCCCTTGGTATGGAATCCTTTGATGATGGACAAAGTCTGTTTTGTTGATGCATCCCACACGTTGACAGCTGGTGCTGCTCCAATCTGACCGGTTGCTATGACATTCTTGAATTTGGGATGTTGATTGACAGTTAGACAGATGATGTCATCGGTGTGCTCTAAATAGAAACTCTGATTGCCTGAAAGAAAACACAAACAATCAAACCATCTGACTAAGATTTCTTACAATGCATAAAGGCATCAGTATATGCCATCCATCCTCAGTGTTTGTAACAGCTACACTGTGTTATTGAACCAGTTCTTAGAGTTGGGTCTCTGAACCTGGTCTGAGTTGGGCCCCTAAGCAGGTCTCTTAGTCCCTCATACAGTAGGTCTTGATCTAAGATCTATCTTTTACCCTGTTTTCTGAGTAAGACCCAATAACTTGGTCTCAGATTTGGGAAGCCCTAACCAATTTATCTGACTTGGGTCTCCCGACGAGTTTTTTTGAGATGGGTCCCTGAATAAATTCTACAATTCAGATTGCTGGAATTTCAAGGTATACCGGTATACCATAATAATCAAACCTTGTGCTACTCTGGAATTTGACTAATTATCACAGACCATGTCCACTTACCATTGGCAAGATGTTCAACGATACCAGCACCAGCTGCATGGTAGACAATATCAGCCCCATCGTTTACATAGTGAAGGTTGTTACGGCAATCAAAACCACGGTAACCAAAGATGTAGTCCAGACTGAGATCCTATAATGGAAGACATTCAAATTCAAAATTATGATGGCTCTCAAAATGAATTGATACATTTTTTGATTTAATAAATTAGTGTGAGGGATATTGATAATTGGCGAGTGCCCCCAAAAAAACCTTGCTAATATCTATTCTATATTCTCACAGTGGAATAAGTTTGGAAGCCAATAAAAGGTATGGGTGTGTTTCTGTGGTTATAGTAATTCGGTCATTATGAGGTTAGAGTTGGAAAATATATAACAGTAGGCAAAGACATCACGATATATCATTTTCTGTTCATTTCAATGTGTTCAATTCAATTTCACTTTGTTCAACTTCAAACAAATAGCTAGCATACAGCATAACAATTCATTGAGAAACTTACAAATGTCATTGCAAAAACTAGATCATCAAATACTTTAGAGGGGAAAAGACTAATATCATAATTATCATATTTTCAAAATCATACATTCAAGTGGGATGTCAAACTTACAGTAATGGCTCCTTTCTTTCTCTTAGCTGTTCCATCTGTCTGTTTTACTTTAGGTGGTTTCTGAGAACCTCTACTAACAGCTGGTCTGAAATTTACAAAAGATTACAAAAAGTGTGAACATGTAGAGAATCACTTCTCTTGAGTAAATACAATAGAATACTTGGAGGTAGGTTGGTGAGATATCAGTTTCACACTCAGCATACACCATTTCCCTGTCACCAACTTTGCAGCTATTTGGAACAAGTATTCCTTGAGATCACGGAAAAGGACTCAATTGTTCATGGATGCCAAACACAAGGCAATGAGCAGTCAATAAAATGCATCAAATAATTCTGTCAGTTTCTAAAAAAAAAACTTCATTAAAACAAACATGCAGAACTATTCATATATTGGCTAAAAATGCCATCAACTTAAATCTTGAAATACTTGCAAATGGTTATTTTTCAAAGGAAACCTACACAGTACACAACAATTTAATTCTATCGTGATGGG
Source organism: Glandiceps talaboti (assembly GCF_964340395.1). Taxonomy (NCBI): domain Eukaryota; kingdom Metazoa; phylum Hemichordata; class Enteropneusta; family Spengelidae; genus Glandiceps; species Glandiceps talaboti. The sequence continues at coordinate 8,068,939 of NC_135550.1, read as the reverse complement.
TCTCCAACTTGCTAGCAAATAGCACTCCTAGTGACTAAACTATACAATCTTTTGTTTTTTTTCATAACTGCAATATGGTGTATTGGTATGAATACTACAGTGTGAGCAACCAGTGTAACAGTAGTATCAATAACTACTGTAATGGCTACAATAATCTGAAACCTGTTATATACTTACTTTTGCTCTTCTTCAGTTTCTTGTAGATGTGGTTTGACACCTGAATGTTCCCTGAGATTCGTGGCGTAAGTTTTAGTTGTGTAGTCGATGTTTTTCTCTCTCTGAACATCACTATCATAACCTATAAAGTGAAAATAAGTTGAAAGAAAAAGTTGTTCATCAGTGCACTTTAACATGATTCTAAAAATCTTTCCAGAAGAAAATTTTGGGGTGATGTATCAATTGTAGCTGATGTAACTAAGACATTGGTAAAATTCACCAAAATTTATCTGTCTGACTTCAGAAACTTCATAAATAAAAAGTTGATGAAAACACTGCAAACGAATGAAGAAACCTAAAGAAACCTTTCAGTCTCATATGAACATACCCATTCAAAAACAATTTCTCTAAAAAATGAATTTCTTTCACCTTCAAATTACTTGCCAACAATCACAGACTTGCAGGAACACAAGCCCCCTGTTATGTAATCACTTTGTCTAGCAAATTTTACAAATTTCATTAAAAAATTTATATTTTGTTAAAAACTCTTATCTGATGTGTGTATGGCTGTATTGAAAGAATACTGGGTCAAAGGTTAAAGGTAACTGACCTCCTTCTTCTTCAGAGTCTGTATCAGAATCATCACTGTTGCCCTTGGTGTTGCTGCGTTCTCCTGCCTGTCTGTGATTCCACACCATGATAGATGTGTCGGCACCACCAACTGATACCAGTTTGCTGTCGTCTTTGTTCCATCTCACATTTGTAACATGAGCACTGTGACCAACATACTTCTTGTATTTAGCATTCTTGCCCTTGAAAAAAAATTAAATCGTGTAACAAGATATAATTACTTAATGTTGCTTTGAAACAAAATTTTCCTGTAGGTACTAGTATTCCTGTACCAAGTAACATAAAATATCAAGACCAGGCAAAACAGAGGAAAACAAATGCTCTCTCTATATCTACTTGTTAAATGGGAATCCCACTCCAGGAAATAGAGATATTTTCACAAAACATGAGTTCTAGAGAGTCATTTCATGATTTTACATCACCTACAATTATTGACGATTTCAGAGAAACATAAAGTAAAGTCTACCTAAGTTTCCCTGAATATTTGCGTTCTCAGGAAACCAAAGTTTACCAAGTTTCTCAAATGTCTATTACTTGAATCTCAATCTTAGCAAAATACTGCATTCCTAATACATTGTATTTCTACCACTACAGATATACAAAGAGTTCAGACAAAACACTCCTTACCTTGACTGGATATTCAAACAACTTCACAAATCCAAAATCATCAGCAGTGGCTAAAATTCTTCCATCTGTAGTCAAACTTGCTGCATTGACGTCAGTGACATCACTTTTTGGCGGCCACACACCCTCACAAGTCTGTCCAAGAACACAAGTCCAGCTGTCCCACTCCATTTTCTCAATTTCTTGATTTCTAACAGTCTGACGTTTGCCTCTTGGAGCTTCAAAGAATAACTGTTCTTTGGCACCAGAGTTACTCATTAATAATTTACCTGTCAAAAAAAATGACAGAAAATTATGCACGGTTTGAGTCTTTTTTAGAACCACCATATGAGGAGAAAATATGGTAAAATTTAGATTTTTTTTCTCCAGATTTCTCCCTAGAAATGTTTTAAATGTTGAGGATTGAGAACAAAGAAATCATTGACAGTTGGCAAAAAAAAATATCCACATCCTGCTAATCATAAAACTAAATGAATTCTACAGTGGTGTGGCGGTTTAAAACTATTTTGACAGTAACATACAGCTAAAACAACCAGTCATCACCAGAAGACTGAGTGTACAAATTATACACATTTAATGATCAAAGCCGACCATTCAACAAGTTGAGATTGTTGTTTTACTTACTACATAAGAAAACTTCTTCTGAATACAGTAGGATTGTGATATAAGAGAGAGATTTGTTTATAGTACTTCAACTTTTTAGACTCTTCAATAACAATCACGCTGCATTCAGTAGTAAAAGTGTTGTTATCTATCAAGTAAAACTACAACCTAAACTTGTATATGTTACATACAGTCCTCTGGCATACAGTTCTTGTTTTAACTGTCGTACAAACTTTTAAAAGTAACTGTTATCATTTTAATTTAGAAGGCAACCCATACACAATGTTAGGCAAAAACTCTCCAAACCAAACTACCAAACCAAACTATGCATTATAGTTGCAAGTCAATAAATACTGAAACTATGCATCATTGTGGTCTGTAAGGTACACCATGACAGGGCGCCCTCACACATCGAAGGAGGAGTCCGCTGAGGGTGGAACGACACAGTGTATATTACAGTCTACCATCAACAGGCCATAGTAGTACCCAAACCATGGCTACAGGTGTCAAAGAGAACAAAGATTTTTTTCATTGTATACTTACCTCGTTTGTCCCAGTCGACGTGTGTCACATAACTAGATGAGCCTTTACATGTACCTACACGTTTACTACTCATAACATTATAGATATCTACAAAGTTATCATGGGAAGACACTGCTAGGTATTTACCAGGGTCTGTAAGGCAAAGAAATTGAAGGTCAAGATCAGATAAAACTGTTATAACAAAGACATCACGGTAAAAAATGAAAACACACAAAAAATACACAAAATCAAAAAATAGTTGCAAACATGATTCCAAATCAATATCTGAACTAATACACATCTTCTGTACCTGTCCGAACATAACCCAACTTCTACACATTTTGTGCTCAAAGTTTAGAACCTTACTTAAAATACAAGGAGAAAATCTAACAAATATATTATGTACTGTGCTGTACATTTAACCATATTTAGAAGGGAGCCCAGCAGAAGTACCATAGGAACTTTGGCATCATACATACATCTACCATAAATCAACTGCCTGTAACATTTACAATTTAAAATTTACACACACAAAAAAAAAAAAATTATGCATGTTCTTTTAACTGTCAGAGTTTGTATTCTACATGTACATGATTTGTGGTTCACATTTACGATGAAAAAACGACAAACATATTTGAGTTATTTTAGTTGTCTTGCTTCATCATGGCAGCATATTAAACTTATAAATCATGATTTCCAGTTTTGTTTTGTAAACAGCAAGTAAATCTTTGTAGTAATCGCTGGGCATAGAGCCAAATCTTACCAGGTGAAAATTTGATGTCTGAGATATTTTCCTTTCTGTGATGAAAAGACACAATGTCTTCCAAGGTGTCGGCGTTGACAACAACAAAGGAACCTATGAAAAACAAACAAAACAACACAATATAAACAAATACAGAATGTTTTCGTATCTCTTTATTTCAAGGCTACAATATATTTCATCACGGTAAAATATTTTCATTAATTTTTTACTTATCTCATAAAATTTTGAGTCAAGTTTGGAAATTTGTTTAAGATTGTTCACTGTTATAATAAATCAGATTTAAAGGTGATCTAGCTACAACAGCAATACAATGAAAGTCACTAAAACCTGAAACAAAATATCGTCTGGCTCAACAAAAATCTTACCAACAGTGCTACATTTTATCGTTTTGCTTGACAAATAAATCTGTTGGTAAGATTTTTGTTGAGGTAGACGACAAAATGTAACATAGTTGGCAAGTTTTTGTTGAGCCAGACGACATTGTGTTTCAGGTTACATGATTTTACATGTAACTGTAAAACAATTCTGGGATTTTCATTTCATATAAACGACAATAGTCTAACAGCAATTACAGCAATGGCGAGTTATTTGTTCTTTTGTAATAATTGAGTCCATCGACCTCAAAATTTGACACCAAACAATCTTTAAGGACTTCACTGAAACCACTTGTTTTTTTTACACACTACTTACCATCTTTGAATCCCACAGCAATAGCTTTGCCATCAGGTGAGTACCCACAAGCCCTTGCTGCAGACTTCAATGTCCTTGCATTGGTAAGACTCTGCTGTGTTCCAATGTCCCATACACGTAGCGTCTTGTCATCACTCACTGTAGCTATTCTATCAGCTGTTGGATGGGTGGCCAAACCCCACAGTTCTCCTTCATTGTGACCCTAACCATAATGAAAGCAGTCAATTCATGCTTATCAACTTGAACTTGAAATTTTTAAAAATAATAGGAACAAATATTTTGATAAAAGTTTAGCAAGTACACTTCTGAAATTTTACCCAATAATTTTACTCTTCAGCCAGTTCTTGTCTGCATTGATTATGCAAATCTCCTTCACCTATCCAGCTAAACAAGTCTTGGTAAAAGGCAGACACCTCTCTTACTTTATTTCTGTGGAACTAATGGATGACGTGAATATTTTTACATTTTGACTGTCAAGTCAAGGTCAAATATAATAATATTAATGGGCCAGTTCAGATTAGGATTAAAATCTACCTGTATGTGAAAAAGTTTTCTGGTAAAGAGTAAAAAAATGGACAAGTATAAAACAATGATGCCATGCAATCCTTATGGCTCTACATGTGTACTACTAAGATGGCAGTAATGTGATGTGAGAGAACCTGGGATTGAAACCCTGGCCTTTAACAGAGAGGTCACATCTGATATAATACAGGAAAGTTGCTTTGGCTGGGGAGGGGACACAAAACATATGTGAATAGCGCCCTCTATTGGTATGGTACAGAAATGATATCAATGTATGATCTTAATTGTCAATTGAACATCAATAGTACAAACTACAGTCAAACTGTATACTTTGTTACCTGGACAAGGATATGTATGGGACCACTCTTCTCAATCTCCATGATATCACCATTCTTAGTACCAACAAGGATATGTCCGTGCCCCAGAATGACAGAACGAACAGCCGGACTATCACGGACCAACATCCCTCTGGAGGTCTGGGCCAGACTAGTTCGCTTTATTGCATAGGTTTTCAGACAACGCTCAAAACTGTCATCCCATAAACCGACAATACCATCTTTACCACCAGTGACAAAGCCCTAATACAACAACAAAAATGAAAAGTTTGGTAATATTAGGTTGATACCGTCAAAATTAACATGATGATCTATTGAAATATTGATCTTAAAATTATTATATTGATCAATGCAATATCTTCCACAATGTTAAAACATTCTGATGATCGAAAAACAAACATAACAAACAAACAACAGCTTGGCCTTGGATTGAAAGATTACCCTGTGATAAACAAAAACTAACTGCTAGTACAATTAGGTAAATGTAGTTTTAGCACAGCTTGACATTGGCTAACTCAGACAGTTGGTTGAATAAAGTTGTCTTACATGTATTTTACTCAGAATTTACTAGTGAAAGCAACACTTCTATTCAGATTTATTTTGGCATAAACAGTTGTTTCAGCTGAATAAGCAGAAATTAATTCAGAATCCAAATACAAAATAAGTCTTCAATTGTGAACTTCTTACCTTATCTAATGAATGCATAGCAAAACATGGGCCTTCATGAGCCTTGACTGTCTTGGACAGGGTCACATCCTGCCAGATGTACACTTCACCGTTGGCACCACCAGTGTAAGTGATTTCTGGTGATTTTCCAAAGGTGGCACATGTCATGGTGTCAAGTTTACCAACGTTTCCAAACGTACCTCTCTTGGAAGTCAGACCACCACCTGAAATAAAACAAGCATTTTCATGAGTGTGTGTCTTTTAAAATGAATTTCAGACATGATATCAATCAATGCCTCATATACGACAGTATGTGTGATGATAATATAAACTGAAGACCAATGTAGTACTTCATCTGAAAATACTTCAACTTCACTCTGATCCCATGTCCTGTAGTAATAAAGTTGATTGAAAATATTGACATTATAGAACAAAAGCACCACAGTTTCCAAACACATTTATGTGTCAAAAAAGTATAAACAATTTAGACACTAACAACAAAACAATTTATGTTTGTTGACAAACACAATGTGTGGTGTCACTATGTGACGTCTTATCCATCCCAGCTTATGATCGCTATTGTTGAAGTTGGATTACTACCAAACAAGAAGACTATTAAGTTTCAATTTGGCAACACACTGTTTTTTAAATCTCACACAACATTTTTTTGTTACAAATTACACCAACAAAATACTGGCACTGGTAGCATGCAAGCATATAAAATGTTACAATCATTCTATTTCACTGTGAACACAAATTAACAGTCTTGTGTTTGAATCTCCCTTCTTTCATCTGACAGTGATGTTGATTTTTGTTCACAGTAAGATGACAGAAATAAAGTCAACTTTATTTATACCAGCAACTGTCCAAAACTTGATATGTTTGACTCCAACTGTCACTAATTTGTCAGTATTGTGTGGGTTCCATTTGATGACGTAAATCTTGTCTTTATGCCCTCTAGTGGTAGATAATTTCTCTCCTTTCTTCCAGTCCCAAATCACAATGGTGTGATTGTCATCCAATCCAACACTGGCAAGTCTTTTACCATCACCTAAATCCAATTGGAAATATAGGAACTTAGAAAAATACAAATGTTTCGGACAAAAGGCTGCTTTCGGATATAAAGATAAGTCCTTACATTTACATATCTAGGAAATCAACATCACATGTCATTGACATTATCATGTTGGTGACATCAACAGCAAGTACATGACGGTATTCTGTTACACTGGTGCAGTTCATTGGATTTTGATATATCTTAGAAATGTACAGCATATATGTACACCTGAGAAGTGAACAGCACAGATTCCCCTCTGATGCTGTCCATTCAGACACTGACAGTGACATACCTGAGAAGTGAACAGCACAAATTCCCCTCTGATACTGTCCATTCACACTGACATACCTGAGAAATCAACAGCACAGATTCCCCTCTGATGCTGTCCATTCAGACACTGACATTGACATACCTAAGAAGTCAACAGCACAGATTCACCTCTGATACTGTCCGTTCACATTGGCAGACCTGAGAAGTCAACAGCACAGATTCCCCTCTGATGCTGTCCATTCACACTGACATACCTGAGAAATCAACAGCACAGATTTCCCTCTGATGCTGTCCATTCACACTGACATACCTGAGAAATCAACAGCACAGATTCCCCTCTGATGCTGTCCTTTGAGTACTGATAATGTCTTAAGATTCTCTGCATCCCATACATGTACAGCTGGGTCTCTGCCAACCTAGTATACAACATGACAAGAATGAATGGAAGTTACATGTTTATGAGAATGAGATATTGGTTTACATAGTGTCTAACTATACAGAACAAAGGAATAATCATGTATTCCTGATGGCTTCACTGATAAGATTACAGTAATCCAAAATCATGGGATTCACACATTGGTGATTAAAGTTAGATAATTCTGTATCTGACCTGAACATGTACTTCAAATCAACAAAACCCTAACCATAACTATCAAACTATTTTTCATTGGAGAACCGTTTGGGGTCATGGTGGTAGCGATGATGTAAAAACACTCACCTGTCCTGTAGCTACGATGTCTTTGAGTGGATGAATACATAAACACAGGATATCATCTGTGTGTTCTAGGTAAAACCTTTGACTATGACTCTCTTTGTTATACACAATACCAACCGCTGCCACGTGGTAGACAACTTCACCGTTTTGTGTGTAAAATAGATTATTACGACAATCGTAACCACGGTAACTACACACACAAAAATAGAAACGTGAAATAGTCAATAAAAGTGACTAGATTACTAGAGTTTAATATATTATTCTCTTTAGGGATTTCATTTTTACTGAAATGAGTATTCGTGGTCTTGCTTGAATTTTAGTTTTGTTTAGGCAAAGAAATATCTTTTAAAATATAGTTGTTTAGTTTAGTAGGAACAATAACATTAATTTTAAAAAGTATAAATATCAAAAGAGAAAGTATTCTTCAGAAATGCAATGTGTGAATAAATAGTGCATGAATTTACAAAGTTTGTCCATTTCATGTACAAAATTTGATCATTTTACATGGTGGGAAAAGAGTGCCAAAGGTACGATTCAAACAGAAAATACCAGATTTATTACAATGATCCAGACCATTGGCTCATTTGATATGTAACATTTTGGTACTTTGTACATTTGTAGATAAATGTAGAGTATTTTGTAAGCTTATAATTTCTGGCTATAAACGTTATTATTAATATGATTATTATTAATATTTCATGGTTTTTTAACAAATGGTACATTTTGAGGAGGTTGATATGTACAACAAAAACCTTCCATATTAAGATATTCAAAAAATTAATATCTGACTAATATCTTGTATTTACCCATGAACAAACTCCAATTTGATGCCTTCACTAGGTGCCTTCTTTCTCTTCTGACCACTGCCTCTTGATTCACTTTTATTCTTGGCCTTTATAGCCCCCATGTCTTCCTTGTACACAGTTCTATCATAGTCAATGGTGCTCTCACGTTCAATGTCAGAGTCAATTTCACCAACATCTGACAGATCGGAGTCACTCTCTTCACTGTTGGAATCGACGTATCCTGAAATCAATGGCAGTAGTACATTTCTATGAGTGTCACATATGACTGTGGTTTTAACGACAGGTTCTCCAGTATTCATGCAGTGTTTTCTTTGCCACATGTCGGGTTTAATTTTTACCACTGAAATGAACATGTCAAATTTTACCGATCAAATGATAATTGTTGAATTTCCAGTCTAGGTACAGGTAAGTACTGTACATTGCACATACTAGTTATTTGGTGGATGATGCATGACCATGTATTTGTTGCCTCATTTTTATTTTTACCAAATTATAGAAATTATATTTCTTTTGTGGTTACCATTTGTACATTATTCTTGCCCATTAGGCATTTTATTTCGACAATTTGGTATTAAACATACATGACTTTTAGTAGTAAATAAACTATCCTACTAACAAACTGCTGTCATTGCATATATACAACTTTCCAAGATAAAAAAAAAATCCAGAAAAAAGCAAATCAAATGGTGGAAAAAAATGACCTGTTCCATGTCCAGAATCTTCGTCTGGTGAAACACCTTCAGGTAAATATCTCCATTGGAAGACAGCGTGATCAGCTCCTCCCGTTGTCAGTACTCTCACCTTGTCATGGGAAAATCTCACATTTGTTACATGAGCGGAATGGCCCACATATTTCCTGAATTTGGCAGCTGGAGAAGAAATTTATGAAAATTTTAATGGCCCAAATATCCATAGAATGAAATTAGTTTTTTTATATAAACTCCCAAAAAGAACACCATTTCATCTCTCTTTTCTTGAACTCACAGAAACTTCTGTTTCAGAACTATTCTGCTAAAACATTTGACAGAGTGCATTTTTCGTCAAAACATTACATTCACTGTTAGCTGCAGGCTTACTACTACTAAACTCAGCACCAGAGAATATAAGTATTCTAAAAGTTCAAGTTGTCTACAAGATGAAACACAAAATGTAGTTGTCATCTGTGGCATTTCTCAACTCCAAACAGTATCACTCACCTTTCTTTAGAGATGGAAATCTGAACAATTTGACCAATCCAAAATCATCACCTGTGACCACTACTTCACCACTATAGTTGGCATCACAGGCATTGACGTCATTTATATCTGTGTACTTGGGCCATATGCCGTTGACCTCCGGCCCCAACACAGATGTCCAGGTCACCCAATGAATGGCTTTGATTTCCTCTTTGCTTGTCAGATGTTTGCCAGCTGAAAGACACAAGAAATATCCGATGATATGGTTGTTAGATGAATCTGATAATTCATGTCATCTGTAGTGTAGACTTCAGACAACAAAATGGTCCTGTCTAGAGAATGGGTTCAATAAGACAGACAAGTACAATTGATGTCTAGTAAGGAGCAATGTGATAATCATATTTGTTTGAAGCCTGAAAATCAAAAGTTCGTTTCTATGCATCTATGCACTATTGATACTAAATCTGAAGAACTGGGTCAGATGTGTTGTTTACTTTTGGATCACTATGAAATGAAGGAGAATTGGGGAATGAGATTAGGACAAAGTTGATGTATTAGAGTACATGGTAAGGTTGTAAAAATAACTCTTATTTTTTTAAAGGTGGACTTGTTATAAGTTGGAAGGCTGAGTGGACGCAGTCAGAAAAGTCAAGCCATGTTTGTAGTCATGTTCTGCATACTTTATCAATATACTGTGAATGTATTACACAAAAATGTTAGCAGCAAGACAATTTTTCACAATTTTGGCACCACTTTATTTTGACATGTTTACAACGTTGATCACTATAGTGTACTTATGGTCAGGTCATAATACATGTATTGGCTTGAATTAAGTCTACTACCTTCATTGCATATGGCCATTCAGAATTAACCAGTGGATTTTCATGTCGATTTATTTTGCCACAAACATTGTTTCAGCTAAATAAACTACAATAATTTTAGAGTCAAAATACCAACATTCATTTACCAGGCATTCTGAAGTACAGTCTTTCACCAGCACCACTGTTAGTTTGCAAGTATTTACTATCTTCAGACCAATCTAGGTGAGTGATGAAACTACTGCTGCCTGAGCACTGTCCAACTTTTTTGTACCGTTGTGCCACGGCATAGATGTCAACAAAATTGTCATTGGAGCCTGCTGCTAAGTAATTTCCACATGGTGAATATTTCATTTCATGAATGACTTCGTTGCGATCTTTGATGTGGATAATCTCCGACAGGTCTCTGTATGAAGAACAAAATATGTTAATAGGAAATGTACAGAGGCATGAATATTGAAAAATAATTACAGGGCATTCCCTTTTCCTTCTTGAATTAAACTACAATATGGAAAGTAATTTCGCTGTGTGGCTACTGGTACACAATTTTGACAATTAGGTGCCTGATCGAAAGACGACCGGCTGTAAGTATTATAAAAAGCAGCAGATGTTGAAACACAATAACAGGGTGTTCATTTTTTCTTCATTTGAAAACAACCTATTGGTCTTAGTTGTACCAACCTTGTCTTGAGTACGATAAAAGAGCCGTCACTCAAACCAGCTGCTAACTGAGATCCGTCCTGGTTGAACGCTACAGATCGGATGTTTTGATCTAAGGTTGTCCTAGATAACATGGTATGGTCTGTCATACTCCATAATCTGTCAATAAATGAAACCAATAAATGTCTTCAAGTGACTAGAGTGTACTTAACTCACTTTTAAATAGTTACCAACAAAACAAACAAAAACGAAAAACAAACCATGTAAAAATATCATTTGATGTTACTTGAGAAAAACATGTTAAATCTAACAGAAAAAGTAAACATATCAAAATAAATGTATCAAGTTAGCCATCCTTTCCCCCAACCCCAATTTTGCCAAGCCTCTCAAGGGATAACACCAAACTGGGCTGAGTCAATGCATTTGCAGTCTTGTCCTTGAAAAACCAAAAGACAATTTTTTTCCTTCACAAAAATGTATGTAGACAAGCACAATGTGGGTTGTTTACCTGACAGTGTGGTCATCACTACCCGTTGCAAAGACTGGTTTCTTAGGATGAACTGCTAATGCCCAGAGTTCACCTTCAGCGTGACCTTGTACAATGGTCCTTGGTTTCTCTCTCTCCCTCACTATGACTTCAAAGATTTCACTGTCCTGTGTACCAATAAGGACCTTCTCTCCTCTCCAGCAAACACTTCTCACTGAAAGACCTGCATGGCAGTCAAGTGGAACAGAACTCAATTTCTGTGTCTGGTAACACTATCACACCAAGTAGTGGATCTACAAGCTACAATCAGTCTGCTACTAACAGTATACAATTCAGTTGATTATTGAAGACATACATACCAAGGTCCAAAAACATCAAGTCAGATACAATCGATGGACTAAATCAAATTTATGTACCAGCTCAAATCACACTTATTCATGTTATCATTTAGTGAGCCATAGTTGTCTGTTATCTGTACTGCAATATGTATGATACACTCTGGAATGGATATTGCCTGAATGGAAGCCATATTAACAGCCTGATTTGTTAGCATACCAAAATTACTATTTAATTTTATAAGGGCAATTGTGAAAACTTAGTTTGTAAAACAGGATCACTGCATTATCTGGACATTTTAAAATAGTTCTGTATCGACAATGGTCTACATCACCTAGACCTCTTAGCAATCAATTCCTCCTCCCTCCCTCTGTCTGTATCAGTCAGTCACAGATTAGTGTTTTGTACTGGGGTAGTATGGATGTACAGTGTATGTATTGTGTGTGTGTGTGTGTGTGTGTGTGTGTGTGTGTGTGTGTGTGTGTGTGTGTGTGTGTGTGTGTGTGTGTGTGTGTGTGTGTATGTTACCTTGGTAACCATCTGTAGAATCAGTCAGATTAATTCTTGTGATAGATTTGAAATCTGGATCCCACAATCTGATACAGCCATCTTTACCACCGGTAGAATAGCCATCTTCACACATGTCCATGGTATAAATACTACCCTGTAGTCAACAATGAAAACCTGTCATGTTAGCCATTCTCTCCATACATTTTTTTGTACATATAGCCACAATAACAACAGGGACTTTTGGGGTTGTATGGAGTGGAAGTTTATGAATTAAAAGAATAACAATAATTGAGAGTGACAGGATGAGTGCAATTAGATACTTGGAATCCAGTATATAGTCAAGTCTATGCGTACATTAACGAAATTTCAACACAGATTTAGTGACATTTTGATTAGCCAAGTATACATTGAGTCAATGTGATAACTTTAGATAGTTTCCTTCCTTCTATGTTTCAACATATAAGTACATTTTGTATCACCATGAAGGTAAAGTAGTATTACCTAGTATACAGTGTCGGGTAAATCAAATTTTGACAAACTTACTCCATAGTATGAATGTTTGACAAGACTCGGGTAAAAATATACAGGAGATAATATTCACGATTTTCATATTATTTTCAATGATGACATAAGATTGAGTTCTGAAGAGATTTTTGGCTGAAATAATGTCGAGCAGACTACACCGAGATGAAGAGAGGAGTAGGAGAATCCGATTCTGAATAACTTACGGCGTGTGCTCCTTGTATGGTTTTTTGTAGGTTGTGTCCTTTCCAGACGTAGACATCGCCATTCAGAGTACCAGAGTATGTGATGTCATCGGGTGCAAAGGATACACAGAGAATAGTCTGCATTTCACCCACTTTACCAAAGACACCCTTCTTGGCTGTTAAAGCATTACCACATAGTGTCCAAAATTTGATGTGTTTTACTCCACAACTTACAATGACATTTTCCTTGTATGGATTGTACTGAATGTCAAACACCTGTAAGAAATCAATTTTTTGTTACAAATTTAGGACTATACTGTACTACAAAACTTATTATGGGATAGTCTCACTACAGTCTGTATTACACTATCATCTTGGCTTGTACCAGTAAGCACTCTAGAAATTATAGACTGTAAGATACGTTGTGCCATTCTGCCCTCACTGGCCTCCGTTAACCGATGTGTGAGGGCGCCCTGTCACTTTGAAATAGTTACCAACAAAACAAACAAGACAAAAACGAATACAATTATTACCTCTAGGCTCTAACACAAATCTATTACATCAGAACAGCCTATTTATACTTCTTCACCTCCCTGAGGAGCATGTTATCCATTCTTCCTATACATGTAAGTTTCATTGGATAAAAAGTCCTTCATATAGTAGCATCTATCCTACCAGGTCCCTACTTATCTGTACAAATCTTGACTTTGCCCTTTGGCCAAACAAAGACAAATGGAAGCAACAAGGTTCAAACTGACATCGGAAAACACCACTGAGTGATATAGAGCTAGAGCCGGTAGGTGACAAAATACACTCCTCCTCCCACCCCCTTCATATTTGATATACTTTCAGCAAGCTAGTGTTGTTTCCCCTTTAGTACTCTTCTATAGACTCTCCCATATTAAGGTTCTTCCCCATGCAATTCAGAATTGTTTGCTACCAACTGATTCTCAAAACACTCGACCTACACACTATAATATAAATCAAGTACTTGAATTGTTTGGTTGGTACATTATTTTGGAATTCTAAATCTATGAACCCTTTGATACAAGATGGCTACTACATGTAAACTATGTGTTAATAGATGGCAAGCATATCATGCCCTTCAAAAAATGGAATTTAGTTTTCAGATCATAATTTCTAAAATAATAGTATTTTAGTTCAAATAAAGTCAATCCCTCAAAGTCACCCCTGTAGTTGAGGTGTCCAAAACACAGATTTTACTGTTTTTAATGAAATATTCATTTTCTCACCACCATCGACATCAATGTTTGAAATCTATTTATTCTATGCTTGACCTGTACTGTACAGTCAGTGACCCCTGACATCAAAGGTCAAAAATGCACATATATGTTATGGAGGTACAGGTACCATAGCGTTGACTATTGAGTAGATGTCAAAATGGTGGAGACGGTTGCTAAGGTACTCAATTTATCTTTCAGTATCCAAATCTATGGAACTCAAAATGAATGCCTCAGTACATAAAAAAAATGTCACTACAGTATGAGATTTTTGTCAAAATAGAAAGTATCTTTCAGAAGTACTTGAAGTTATAATATTGTTAACAAGAACCTGTAAAATTAACAATATGAACAGATCACAGGAATAAATTGGTTCATAAATAAAAGGTGTGGGCTACAATATTCACTGAGAGGTTAGCAGGCTTTGTTCTGTACCTGCATTTAACATACATCACTGGTTGGCTCTCTTATAAAAGACAATTACTCTATATTTACTGTTGGTCTAATTAATTAGAAAAATGCAAGTCACTACACAGTACTTAACCCCTTCAATACTGAAAACATTCCCACCAAAATTGATTGGACAAAATTCTTGTTTTATGTAAGTTTTTGGCATATATCAACTTCATTTTAGACTGGAATTAAAGATATGTTACTTCCTAATAAAGTAATATTATTTAAAACTCGTCTCTAGTCATGAAAGGGTTAAACGGATAAGAAAACATCAAATTTTGTACATCACAAGAATTGCTGTTCATCAGTCAAACTGCCTTAGAGGACACACTGTATATCACTTATTATTGTCATGTGGTGTAACTTTACAGTCAATGGTAAATGGTTTGGGATACTCCTGATCATCACAGGAGTCACATTGATACTTGGTAATTTCAAAGTTTCTTTGTAAGCAAGTTAGAAAGACTAAACGGCAGTTTAACTTTAATAGTTCTCTTCCACAAAGTGCTTGTTTGCTTGCTTTAAGCCTGAATTAAAACTCCTATTTTTTGTATAATTGATATGTATTGGGGTTAATAAATTTTACTGAATGTGCCACGGCAAACAGCAGTAGTCAGCACTTGATCTAGGAGGGCCACAATCAATCAATCAACCAATCAATCAATCAATCAATCAATCAATCAATAATCAATCAATCAATCAACCAACCAATCAATTAATCAATAAACCAATCAATCAATCAATCAATCAATCAACCAACCACTCAACCAACCAATCAGTCAATCAATCAATCAATCAATCAATCAATCAATCAATCAATCAATCAATCAACCAACCACTGAATTAATCAATAAACCAATCAATTAATCAATCAATCATAATCCGAATTATTATGTTCATAGAAACACACTATTTCTAAGTTATCTTTGCATAAGAAGTATACATCTACCTGGTTTATTTATGTCATTTTTAAACGTTTTTGAAAAGCAAAAAAGGTATAAATCAAAATATATTTTAAAAATTTGTTGGATTACATGTCTATACTTACCCTGTCACTATGACCCCTGACAGTAGCTAGAACTTTGCCTTTTTTCCAATCCCAGACATTGATAATGTGATGGTTATCTAGTCCAACCGAGACAAGACGCTATAAAGGTAAACAAAACAACAACAATATATAGTGGTTAAGAAATGGCACAAATACACAAGACTTTTGTCTGTAAATTACTGAGGCAATATTTGTTCACTTTTAGACCAATCATGTGATTAATGACATTTGAAGAATGCAATGTTATGGTAAATTAATTTCCATCATTTTCAAGAAACCGTTTCTCTGTAAAGGCCTAGGGAAAACTGCTGACTTGGCAACAAATGTACAAACCATTCAAAGTCAAACTTGAAGAGATACAAAAATATAAAGATAGCTGTAATATTCCTAAACTTACCTGCATTCATTGTACATGTAAATGTTAATAAATCAACCCCACATGTGTCTGAAGCATAACTATATTCTACAGGGACAATATATGCGAGTTGCTGGTAATTTGCATAACAAAAGAAGATATTGTTATACAAATACACTTTCAAAAAAATCATATACAACCCATAACACCAAGGTAAAGCGTTTTCTATATGTACCACAATCATTTATATCATCCATATCAAGTATAAAAGTATACTGTTTCATTTGCTAATTGACCACATTAGAAATGCCACATGCTATTCTAGTAAATAAACCAATTGAAACAGTATATTTTTACACTTGATATGAATGCTATAAATGTGTGTAGCACATAGAGAAAGTGCTTTACTTCAGTGTTACTAGTTGTACATTGAACCAACTGCAGAAACAGTAAACGCTATAAGGTTTGGGAGGGGGGGGGAGATGGGAAATTGTCATGTGTATATTCACCTATGTACTACTTCAATTTTTATACAGATTCATTTTCTGTAAATTGTGTTTGCTTTGTAATCTGGCCCAGAGTAGATGGGGATGAAGATCTGTTGATTTAAATGTCACACATGTTGCATCATACTATTATCATTACAATGTACGATAAGGGATGCCTTTACTACTCTGCAGCCTTAGGCAGATGACTAGAATATTGTGGAATATCTGTTAACATATTACATGTCATCGATAGCTATGTACATTTCTACTCTTTTGAAACAAGCCTCCTTGCCATCAATTTCTCAAAAGATTCAAATTCTTGTCATTATTCATACGTAATATAATATCATACACACTGTATACAACTCATCATTTGTAGAATATCCATCATGTGAAAAATTCGACCAAAGTCTACAATTCGACCAAAATTTTGATTCTCTGTTAATTCTTAAATTAAAAAATTTCGCTAAAAAACTTTCAATATCTGTATTTCTAGATAGTGCATATGATGATCTACAGTGTAGATCGCACAATAACAAAAGGTGATGACAAAAAACCCCAAAATTAGTTGTAAATAATATATTTCAGAGCGTGCAATGTGTCATTTGAAACTGTCTCTTATATATGTGTATCAGGTATTATAGTAGGTTTCAAAAGAAGAAAAATCAGTTCTCTTTCAATCAAACAAAAAATGAGTTTTTCTATTCAACATTTCAATATTCAAATGTAGCATCTGTTGATACATAGACACACAGATGTTTCATTGCCTACTGTTAGAAATGGTCACCAGGGGTCATGGGGTCATGGGGTCATGGGGTCACAGCACATAGACTTAGTCACTTCCTCCTAGAAAGTAAATATGTATCTAATTTTAGTATCTCAACATCATCTGATGAGTTTCAGTATTGCTGCCATCATTTTCTGATAATGAAACTCATCAGAGGTTTAATCTGAAACCAATATGGCCTACCCCCAGACTTGAAGGACTAACACTACAACACTATTTCTGCTACACTATTTTTGAATTTTCGTTGTCCTCCAAATCCTACTCAGACTCCTATATCCAGCTGGAATTATGCCAAGCCATGCCTTGCCATACACATAACGTGCTCAAAACAGAATTTGATGTATTAAGTGGATTGATGGGTCTTAATTTACATATACTGATTACATGATTTAAATCTCTAATGTAATTATATATTCAACCAATCACAGTCTATGCTGGATTGCCATTTGTGACCAGCTTGGAAATAGGAGTCAGTGTAGACTATGACAGTGAAAATTCAAAATATCAAAATGTCAGTTAGGATAGCTTAATAGTGTAGTAGCAAGAGTCCTCCAAGTCTACAGGTAGGCTAAAACCAATACGTGTTATATAAGTATCTAATTTTAGATCTCATCCCTTTGTATTTACATTTTACGTTTACCAACCATCATATTTCATTTGAAATGTGTTTTTAGCACCGTCCCACGATTTATTGGATGCAAGTCACTTAAAAGGGTGACCTTCTGATTTAAACGGCCCCATAAGAAATAAAGAAAAATCGGTTATTATAAATCATAACACATACCTTGAATCATTTTTTTTTTTCATTTTTTAACTATTATTATGCATAGTTTCAAAGTGAAACTGTCACATTCGGTGGCCCAGAATCTAGTACAAGTACCATTCTGCCATAAAATTGATGCATTACATTCATTTTGGGGGAATTTTGGCAAAATGTCCATCATCATTTTTCATTCGAAAGAAATGTTTGAAAGATCTAGAATTTAAGAGGAATCGCATATTTTATTCCAACCTACATGTATAGTTGAGGACTATTGGTTTTTTTTTTTTAAATCATTATCTGATGTGTCTTGATATCACTGAAATTGAAAGCAAATTGCTCTGGTTTCTCCTAGCTCAAAGTAATTGCTTCTGATTTCCACTTTTAGGAATACAGATAGTTTTTGATCAAAAAATGATTTCATTGAAATCTAGCTATCATGTGCTTACACATTTACATATAAAAACTAAGATTCTGTGTAATAGATGTCAACATCATATATAATGATTATCTCACTTTTCATATGATTTTTGACAATTTTGAAAAATGACCTGCTAATGCGAAAAAAAAAAAAATTGTCTCTGGTGGTCGGCGCATCACTTATATACCCTTATGTCAGCCTTTTTTTTCATGTTTTCCAGCCCGTGCAGTCTGCCCATCTGAGGGAAACACAAAAATAACTTTCCCTCCTTCAATGAAGACAACTGTAGAGCCAAAAGTTTATTGAGAATAAAATAAACCCACAAAAATCGCGCCATCACACAACTTTAGACAGAATGTCCGGACCAGCAACAATTTTTTTTTGTCCAAATATTGTTCAATAAATTAAAATTAATGACTCTACCAACACATGTCAAAAATAATTCAAGATGGCTTGTTATCAAATGAGAAATTTAAAAGAACTGAAACTTGCGACGGAGTTCGGCTCTGATATTTGAGAAGTTAATACCATCAGATCATATCATATAGAAAGCAGATTCACTCGTCTCCTGATACATAAATTGCCATTAAAGATAAATAACACAAAAGAAATCCCAATTTTTATCACTTCCATCATCTCAGACATTAGCTAAATTAGCTGTCTGTACTTCTATCCTCTCTCTTTCATCCATCTTGAATGTATGCTTCATACAGCATACATAATTTAGTATATCATAACAAAAATTTGTTTACATAGTACTGGAAATCTTACAAATTCATAAAATTAATTTTCATAAGTATGTTTTTTCGTATATATACTGATTAAATCCGAATTCTTGGAGCGGCTTATCTCAATATTAGATTAAATTACTTGGATCATCTACATGTATTAGTGAGAAGGATGACTATATGATTTTTGCCATTTTTTCAAATACAACTATTTTGGTGCATTTACAACTACTGTTTACAAGCAGACAATGAAAATGCACGTGAAAGCACAATCATGATTTGAAAAAGTTGTCGAAAGTACATCATTTTCAAACCAATCCATTTTCACTTGAAAACGGACTGTGCATAAAATGGGTGAAAGTGGTAAGATTTGAAAATGGAGTCGTGTAAATGACTGAAATTGCAACGATTCAAAAATGCACAAAATTTCACCTGATGAATGACCCTATCGAGTGATGACGTACTGACACACAAGCTTTAACCCTGAGCTTTAAACCAATTTGTTATGTTTGTGCATGTGTAACAGTATCATTTTGGATTTCTTCAATCTTTCAAATTGGTGTTTCAATGTTAATGGTCAAAAATGCCTGTCAGTCTATTGTGTTAACACATGAAAATACATTACGGGAAAAAACAATATTATTGATTTTTCAAATTGTCGTTTGGAAACCCTGTCGAGTAAACATTGCCTAAGATCAGTCAAAACACACTAATACCCTGGCTTCACAGTTGTCAAAACAGAATTGTACTGCCTTTCATATTTCACATAAGAGAACATCCAGTGAAAAATGAACTTTAGGTTTCATATTCCTCTTGAAGAAAGTTATAGCTTTATATATATTATACCATACATGAGCCAAGTTGAACTAAAAATATGGAATTATATACTCATGTATGTCATGACAAAACGTGTCTATGTCACTGGTTCTGCTGTGTTCGAAATGCAAGTCAAAATTGCCATTACTTTCTCTCTCTGATTTTTCTTTGATATTACTCGCACTGGTATAATTGTGTTGTTCTCCAATATTTTTCTTCATTCACTTCAGCAGGAAAATACTTGTGACCTAAGGGTTGTCACGACTCATCTAGCGACAAAGGCCCCTTAGGTCATTCACAGTTTCCTTGGCTGAACGAAGAAAAATATTGGGGAATAACATTTAATTATACATATACAGTCATAAAAAATATGTCTAAATCCAAGCTATGGCTGTACAGAAGTAACGTGATATGAAACACTTCACCTAATTTTGCAGAAGTACAACATGACAACTTCATGATGATTTATATGTTTATTGGGCATGTAGAGGAACAGAAAATACATATATACATATATGGTGTGTTATATACGTTGCACAAAAGAGTTTATGATATGACATACATATTTACTCAGTCAAATCAACAGATTGGTGAATGACTGCAAAGGTGTATGTCAGGGTAAATCAGTAGATTGATCTACAATTGATGACATTCTGTGTGAGTCACTGTATCTGATTCAGTTTGTTTTGACACCTTGTCACTCAGAATGAGTTCAGTTATTGTAGTGGTCATATGAATGAGGATTTGGTATTTATTTTGGATTTTTAAATCTATAAAAAAAAAAATTAACTTGGCGTCCTACTTGAAAAATCAATGTGAAACAATATAGACTAAGTCTGTGTTTGTAATTTAATACATTGCAAAAAGCTAGTAAAAAGTTTACTATTGTAGGTACAATAACAAAATTTTTACTCATTTATTAATCTGTGGCAATTTATTGAGTTGCAAACAAGGACTTAATTGGCATATATAATTGTTTCACATTGATTTTTCAAGTAGGAAGCTACGATAAAATTGTTTATAAATCCAAAATCCAAAATAAACACCCCAATCGTCATCGACATGGTCACTTTAAAGGGGATCAGTCTGTAACCTTTAGGACTTTTGGTTATTGTTTTGTTTCATTATGAAAGATCATTACATCATGCCAACTACTAAAAACAAGTTAAATCATGTTTAGAACACTCATCAGGTATTCTGATATGACCTGAAATGACATCATGTCATAATTTTTTAGTTACCAAAATATTTGAGAAATGCCAAAGTATTAAAGATTTACTATGATTCTGTGTGTGTGTGTGTATGTATGTATGTGTGTGTGTGTGTGTGTGTGTGTGTATATGTGTGTGTGTGTGTGTGTGTGTGTTGTGTGTGTATGTGTGTGTGTGTGTGTGTGTGTGTGTGTGTGTGTGTGTGTGTGTGTGTGTGTGTGTGTGTGTGTGTGTGTGTGTGTGTGTGTGTGTGTGTGTTCGGTCACAACAACTATGATGTACATGTATTGATGTTGATTTGCTCCAAAAGAAATCTTTGGATGTACTATTCATGTATATTTTGTAAACTGACTATTAACCAAACATCATTTCTTAGTTAACTGTCCTTCTCAAAGTTTGAAAGCATCTTTAAGAAGTGTCTGAAGTCAGGACTTTTCAAACCCAAGACTTCTCGGATAAGTAAAAATCCTTGCATTTTAGGAACAGGCCATGCCACCCAACCCAAAGTCATTGCTGAGATGTCTTTTGGTTTCACAGCATCAAACAAGGCAGCTGGCTGATGTACATTTACCATGATAATATCCAAGCAATTTATGTAGTTGCTTTTACAAGAAACCTAAATGTCTTTACTCCAGGAAGAATAACTCTTATACCCAGAGTCATTGCTTAGATGGCTTCTAGTTTCAAAGTATTAAACCGAGCCTATATATATTTATAAGACAATATCCGAGGAATTTGTAGATGCTGCTCCAAGAAAGTGAACAACTTTACCTAGTCTTTTATTTATTAAGTTCTAAGCAGACATGTATGTTGTGATGAATTTAGATATTGTACGATCAGATGCAATCTAAACGAGTTTGAAACAACTTGTTTCTTACCCTGTATTCATGCATATTTAATTCCTTGTCTTATATATTCCCTCACCAATTACTACATTTGTGTAAGAGTTTATTCCCTCACCAATTGCATGCATTGTAGCTGTCTAAACTGATGCATAAAAAAAATCCCCACGATTACCGACACACTTTTTATCAGCAGTTTCATTATGGTTTTATTGAACCTAACTTCTTGGTGCCTGAAATGCAATGTAGGATATTACTGCCTAGGCACATCATAAAAATAACGAATTTCGAGGTCAACACCATAACTTCCGTTCCACACGCATTACTATACATGTAGGTGCGTGTGAGATTAAGTTGACCTTCTTGTTCTATTTTGACCCTCCAACATGAGGGTAAAATGTTACTGCCGGTACAGAGAATTGAACTATGGCAAAATTGCTGGGGTATTATTATTATGGTATCTGGTTGGACAACATAACTATTATAACCTAAATATTACCAAGTAACAAGAAAAAATTTGTATCTAGCCTAAATTGTAAAGACTGTTGTTTTCAAATGAAAAAAATATATATATACCTAAGAATAACATTTGTGTATATTAGGGTGCATGCTTTAATAATTCTTTAATTAGTCGGTCGGTTAAAATGAAATTTTTTTTTAAAGTTTGTTTATATATGTACATGTTGGTTATACTTTCCATTCATAATCATAGGGTACTTGAACAGTCTGAATGACTCAGAAATTACAGTGAAGTCAAAATGAAACTTTGAACAATTTGTTTCATTAAAGTTCCCAAATTTCAGCAATAAACAGTAACTTCTGCTCAGATATGCTGCCATAGAGGGCATCAATTCTTTAAAATTATTTTGCCAGATTGAATAAATATTGGGTTGGTTGGGTCATAAGAAATATAGAATTAAGTATGGCTGCCTTTATAGCTGTACAACAGAAGCACTGATACTTCAAGTTGTCAGGACTACGTCAATGATCTCCCTGAACAAAGTAAAAATAACATGGAGAATGAGCATTCTGGGTAATTTCTGATTCTGACTGCCTTCTATATACATTGTACATCACACTCAAAACCACTTAATTTATGCAAAAGTGATATCATAACTGTCGAAGGACCCAAGATACTCCCTCAGTGGTTACAGTCACAAGACCCACGATACTCCCTCCCTGGTTACAGTCACAAGACCCAAGATACTCCCTCCCTGGTTACAGCAGGTGTAATTACTGATCACTAAGCCCTCTTGTGAAAAAATTCTATCTGAGAACACTCAGCTGCCACATCAAATGAAAATGGTTATTAGTCTGTGGTTTTACTATATGTTCAGAATTAAACATTGACAAGATAATGCAAACTCTGGGTCAAATAATCAATTTCATATCTAGTTAACCATAATTGTAGCAGAAACTTGATACAATGCATGGAGAATTAAATAGAATTTACCAATTACTCTTGTGTTCTCCTTAGCAGACATTCTACTTTATGACTGCCCTACGCTAAAAAAAACATGAAAAACAATTTCAGTATTCTCCTAAGGATAGAGTGCCAAGATGGTGGCAGATTTGCATAATAATTTACATATCAATAACATGTGATTTGCATAATGGTTTACAAAATGATCAGCATATAATATGCATGTGGCATTATTGAAACACACTCTGACATGTTTATATTTATTTGTTTATATTTATGGCCTGGTTCGCAAGGATGGTGTTAGCACCATACTTTCTAGTCTATAGTCTAAGTGGATTTTTTTAATATCTACTTTTGAATAATATCAAAACCTTGCAAATCAACCACTGTTGTAATGCTTTTCAGAGAGAATAGGAAATGAAACAATATTTGCCTTTAATTACATCATGTATGATAAATGATCCCTTCAGATTGAGTTCATGAACTTTGACCTCAACATGCAGCCTATGACCTCCACACTACATATCTGATAGTAAAAACCCTTACCGTTCCTTCTCTGTCAAATGCCAAGGCAGCTACACCGTTTGTATGTCCATCTTTCAGTATAGACACAGTCTGTACATTGTAGGAGTCCCACACACAGATGTACGGATCTTTACCGATCTGTCCGGTTGCCACCAGGCTTCTTTCTGGATGAAGGGCAAGACTGAACAAAAGACAATTTATCAGAGAAATAAACACAACCTACTTGGAGAATCTGGGAACGATTATCTACACAGAAATATCATCTTTAACGAAATTATGACTTAAACTTCCTACAATATATGGTTTTACTTCTCATTTTGATAGTACCCCCGGTAACCTGGATTTCATTTAATTTACAAAAGATGAACTACATGTACCAGGGTATTAGGTTATTGCCCACACCTTAAACTGTAAGACATGTTGTGCTAGTTCAGCCTAATTAGAATTCTCTGACAGGATTGCACAACACATCATATGTGTACCATGTACCGGTATCTTATAAACTACCCACACACCTCTCTAGAATTACGATAAAGGATATGTATGCATTCTTATAGATTTCCTTTCTCCGATAGGCTGTGAGACATACAAAGATTTTTGTTCCTTTGAAATGAAAATTTTTTTTTATTTCGAAACTTGTAGTAATAATTTATGATTGCATGTCCACAAGGGAATATGAATGTTCCCTCAGAGCAAAAACTAAAGTGAGGCATTAGACACATAGGCATTAGGTACTGTTTAGGTTTATACGACAAATGTAAAATACATGTATTTCAGTTTTGACTATCATTCTAATAATATTCAATACAGTAATTCTTTGAATGGCACCTACCCTTAGTTGCAATGGTATTATGTAAATTTTGGTTTGGATACCAGTACATGTTTTCCCTAACTTATAATGGTCCACTGGTACCACACATCAAATGTAGTATTAAGAGTGGACCAGTTTATGGTGCTTACGGTATTCTGTTCAATCTCTCATATCGCTTTAACATGTTTCACTGATGCAACGTACATGAATTCATTTTAGTTTTCCTACATGCATTACTCAGTCCTTCTTTATGCGTAAAAAAAATTATAGCATTAGCAGAATAATGCCAGATTTCATGATCTGATAAAAGTTTGATTCTAGTGACATATATATTGCACTATTGAGTCATTAGCCCAGAGACTTGACTATCAGGCATTGTCAGCCAGATAGCCAAATTCTCTGAGCTATAGAACCATCAAAACTACAGGCTTATATATAGCCATACCATTCTTACATCTGTTCGAATACAGAGCTAATTCAGTGACTGACACTTGACAGTTGTCCATTTCAGGGAGGGGGGGGGGCTCAGTATACTATTATTAGTATTAATTACATTATGCATACTGTAGTACAAAAACAATGCAAGCACTGCAGGTAATAATAACTGTATACACTGACTGTTTGCAATTCTAAGAAAACCTTCCACAGAGAATCAGATCCTGCATGTCATAAATAAGTATCTCCCATACTAGCTTGGTTACTACTGTCAGTGTATTTATAACATTGACCTCATAGCCTCACAGGCTCACTCCAAGGTTGCAATTTGAAAATTACAAATGACATATGAGTATGTTTTAAAAACTAAAAATACACATTTAGGGAAGTGCATTTTTTAGGAAATTTCGAGCGAGATATGTGAAAGATACGTTCATTGCAAGGTTGTTGATTATTTACATGTTGACAGTTCGTTGTAGTAAATAATGGAATGCATTCGTGTTACAACAGGCACGGGGGTTTGTGTACAATGGGATAGCGTCCTTCCGTTCAGCAACCCGTCAGACGTTGCTATGAAGGTGTGTGTATTGTTGAGCACCACTTATGCCAATGAGAATACCTTTGCATTCAAATTAAAAGTCTGTGAAGCGTTCCCTGTCAGAAGCTATAGCTAGTATGCAATATCTCCACTTACCTTATAATATCATCATCATGTCCAAAGAAAAATCTTTGTGAGTGTTCTTTGGTATTGTGCACCACTCCCACACCAGCTACGAAATATACGATTTCCTTACTAGCGGTGTAGTAGAGATTATTTCTACATGCATGGCCCCGATAGCCGTATACCCAGTCAAGTCTCAGAGACGACCCTGGAGCAGTCTTGTCTCCCATTCTCAACACACCTCTCTGCCGGAAATTCTCAGTGAAATCAACGTGGGTTTACGGTCTTTCACTGGATACTGGCAGATTACAATGTGTGCACCAGAATGACTGGTTACCCCTACCGCCAAGTATGCTATCACGTGACAGTCTCTTCACCCAATAAAAACGTCTCCCTTTACAAGGTCACTTGGGGTCACACCTTCCCGGGATGCTTATTTCAACATGGCAGAAACGTAGTGAAAGTCTAATGTGCGTAGATGAAAATATATGTAAACCATATTAGAGTGCGCTCCTAAAGGTAGGTTTCAGAGCTTTGAATGACAAAGCTACCTTGTGATGGATGGCAAGAACGGTGAAACTGGTTCATCTGCAACCAAAGCACATCGCAATATCATTATGACTCTATATGAGTGATGTTTTGTGAATGACGTACGTCCAACCTTGCAGTCAACGCAATGTCATCACTGTTGACTTTTGTTGTGTAACGTCATTCTTTCTGATAAAAATATCGTGGCCCCTACTGAAATGACTTCAACGTAGGTTTATGAATTCAGAAAGCCCCAAGTAATAACCAAACATATCCTTTGTTGCATCATTTACTAAAACATGCAACCATCCATCAATCCATTGTTACACTTGTGAGACAGTTATACATAAAACTACATGTGGGGATAGGTACGTTGATTAGATGATATGGGATGAAATGGAGAACAAAGGGGTTTTTCTTCAGAATTTCTGACATTTGGTTGTGTTAGTATCTTTTTTTGGAATGTTTTATTATATTGAATGACAATCAGTAGAAGCTAAATATTCAATTTCTAAAGAATTTTTACTTTATTTAATTAATTAATTAATTAATTAATTATTTATCTATTTAATTATTTATTTATTTATTTATTTATTGAAGCATAGACCAACCTCTGTGATTAAAGTGTAGTTTCAGCCAGGTTTACAATCGTCTACTAAATATTTCAATAATGCTAAATTA
The DNA here is from genome assembly GCF_964340395.1 of Glandiceps talaboti. Classification (NCBI taxonomy): domain Eukaryota; kingdom Metazoa; phylum Hemichordata; class Enteropneusta; family Spengelidae; genus Glandiceps; species Glandiceps talaboti. The sequence goes on along the minus strand of NC_135550.1, from coordinate 8,041,673 downwards.
TACTTTATCTCCACATATAGTTACATGTATCACTAAAAACACAATCCATAATTGAAGATCTGAAAGTGAAAGTGATATTTAACAATCTAATGTTGTCTGTTTATTCCTAGCTAATGTAGCTGCTATGGCCAGGGACTTACAGTATTGAACTATCCCAAGAGATCGATAGTAGAGTGCAAATGCCTTCATCACAAAACAATTGGACACTCCGCATTGTTCTGTGTTCTGTCATCACAGGTCAGATAGTTCACAGTCTGCCAAAACTTGAATATTCTGAGATACCAGGTAGGTGTCTCATATCGTTGTTTTCAGAAAACTTGTCAAGCATGTGATTTACATGTACATAGCCCATTCATTTGAATTGCTGTATTTTTATGGATAGAGAATACGATCTGATCAAAATGTAATGTTATTTATATGCTGGTCATTATGCAAATTCTGTTACTGATATGTAAATTGTTATGCAAATCATCCACCACCCTTGTAAGGCAAAAAAAAGGTTCTGGTCAGGGTAAACTTTCTAAAGTGGTGCGACGACGCAAATTTTTTTTTTTGCAAATTAGTAAATATGCATTTTTTTGACACTTTACATACTCTGTTCTATCATATTTATCTCTTGAAAAACTTCCTTTTTCTTCAAAGCAGTTTAGGCTTTGTATTTAAGCAGTCTTGGCATGTAGGGTAGATTTCAGCTGCTTGTTCTCCTGAAATCAGGAATAAATAAGGAATGGGAAAGCAAAAATTATCGAAAAAAAAAAGGATCGACGCGAGGGTATTCAGGGCACGCGCTTGCTGACCAGAACCAGATATATATATATTTTTTGGCCTAATCTGTTCTTGGATGAACACTGTATAATAATAACTATGTCACAGTTCACTGCTAATGTGCGTTTTTTTCCATGTATCATGCATGTTAGGTGGTGAACACTTACAGGATAAAAACAGTCAATATGAAATGCTATGAATAAAATATATCTGAGTTATCAGCTTTTATTCAGATTTGGAAGGAGAGAGCTGACATTGATTCTGAGGGATGGCCATGCTCTAGTTTTGCTGGATATATGTATAAAAGATATACATTATTTAATATAGTAAATTATAGCCATGGGTGATGTTACTTGTTGCATACATACATTTATCTACCACACAAAACAGATAGCAGAATGTGAAGAGCATCGAAAACAAATGCATGTTATCGTATGAACAATTTTACAGCACAAATGGGGTTACCCTTGCATTTCATCAATCATACACAGTATTTTTGTATAGAAAGAGACACATTCTAATTCCAAACTAACAATAACAGAGACACTACACACACATAACAGGATCCTTTACCCAATCACATTGAAAAGTGATAAGCTTTGCTATTCTTTTACAGTGCAGTAGAAACAGGCTATTGAAGAAATGATTACATATAAACTTGCCCATTTTAATGGTTTCAATTGTTTACTTTCCTTTTGATAATCAGCATGGCACCTTGTGTGCTTCTTCGTGTGTGGCACCACTGTAATTGACGTTTATCTTGCATTTGAAGTTATGTGTGCCACGAGTCAAATGCCAAAGTAACCCCATTAGTGCTGTATATACTGTAAATGCAGAAACTCATTACCACAGTGATAGACATGAACCTTTTGATAGATTGATTGTTAGCAGATTATGACTCTGTTTCCTGTTTAATTTCCAACTAGTGTGGACATGGGTCGATGGTCTAGCTATCATAAATCAGACATCCAGATTTGACATCCATGGAAATAATCAGTCGAGCCAGGAATATCCAGGAGCAAGGTCCGGAAGTGCAGTATGGCAGGACAGCAACGGTGATGTCTGGATGTTTGGTGGGGAAGGTATTGATAGCAGGCAAGTTGATGACGACATCATTGTTTCAGACGGTGGTGACACTACGTACTTACTAAACAGTTTGTGGCAGTTTGAAATGACCAAACAGACCTGGAAGGCTGTACATCAGGGTGGTAAAGACAGCCTTGTTCCTTCGTCAAGACATTACGCTGCAGCGTGTGGCCTTACTGATAAATTTGTACTAATTTATGGAGGTCTTGGTTATAATTATACAGCATACGACGATTTGTGGTTGTTTGATTTGCAGCGTTTCAAGTGGCAACAGTTAAAATTTACTCAACGTAACGACCATTTCCCCGAAGCAAGAGGTGATGCAATATATTGGTGTACTCAGGAGTCACTGTGGATTTTTGGAGGACTAAGAAGCAATTCAGAGGTGTTGTCTGATTTTTGGAAGTTTTCAATGACTTCAAAAACTTGGGAAGCGTTGAATTTAACAATGGAGAAATCAGAGAGGGAACTAGTGGCAAGCCTTGGACAAAAAAGTGGTGCAGCAAAGTGGATAGTGAATGAGGAATACTTGTATATGTTTGGTGGCAATACTTTACAGAATTTTCAACATTACCGACACCTTGTGAACGGATTGACATCAGATTTGTGGAAATATTCTATAGAAAGGAAAACATGGAGATTTGTTAGAGGTTTCACTGAAAGGAAACAGCCAGGAAAGTATGGCACAATTTGGGAAACGAGTCCAGAGAATAATCCCGGATGCAGGCAGCATAGCATGTCGTGGGTGGATGGGAAAGGTGACTTGTGGTTGTTTGGAGGTGAGGGGATTATGACAGATCCAGTCATTAACATGTATTCCCGTACTCATCCGTTGTCTGACCTATGGAAATTTAACACCACTGTGGATATGTGGACTTGGATGGGTGGTGCCATGAATATAGATGCAGGTGGATTTTATGGCGTGAAAGGGGAACAAGACATCAAGAATCAACCAACACCGAGATGTGAGGCCATCACTGTGACATACAATGACACAGTTTACTTATTTGGTGGACTGGGGCACGACAGAAATGACGATGATGGCTGGCTTAATGACTTGTGGACCATGGTGCTAGTAAACACCTCTACATACAATCATGCATTAATAAACGGTAAGAAAATTCCACTCTCTCCTACCGAAGCTTTTCTGATGACGCTGGGTATCATTGTAGCCATATCAATTCTATTTGTCTTTGCTACCTGGGGCAAGAAATGCTGTAACCTTCCTCGTCACAAACCGTCAGCGAAATCACCAGCTGGATTCGATGTCAAATACTCGCCTCTATCCGACGATACTGAATTCACAATCACTGGTATGAGTACTTCAATGAAAGACATTCCAAACTTTTAATTTCAGAGTCAAGTTCAACAATTTTTCTGAACTGACTTGAGAAGTAAAACATAGTATGACAATCAAACACCAACTCAAGCCGTAATGGTATCTTCTTTCAACTTCACAGTTTAAAACTCATGACATAGAGTGCAATATAGAATAGAGTACCTGAATTTCTACAATTTCTAAATTCCAAATTTTTTTTTTCAAGTCCATTATTTACATGATTATATATCTCATTTAATATGTTATGTAATATATTTTAAACTACAGAGTTATGTTGTTTTTTTAATTATATATATTTTGGATATTTTTTTGCTGCTTGTGTACTTATTTTGGTAAATACCTATTACAGTGTTATAAGTTGTCTGCTACCAGTCATAGCAATTTTTTAAACTTATATTACCGTTTGCTGGATATATATTTTATATTATTGTCGTTTGCAAATGTTAGTTTTATATTGACTTGTCATCTTTTAGCAATCATATCAGTGTAACTGCGTTATATTGTGTGTCACTGTCATACACAATTTCAACTAATATAAGTTGTCATCTTCAGCATGCACAATACTCATTTAGTATTGCGAGGACAACTTGATGTGATTCCCCTGTGTCTTACTTTGTTTATTCAGAGGAAATGTCAGTGAAGTCACGTTTAGACTCTCAAGAGCGACATGACTCCTCAATTACAAGTATCATTTTGCTGAATAAAAGTATTATTGGAGAATCAATATTATCATACCATGACTCAGACAGTGCACATCAATTGTCATCTTTTAAATTCAAGTTGAAAACTCACCTTTTCATGCAGGTTTACAATATGTAGCTTCAACCCGCCACAACTGGCACCACATTTCGTATTCACCTCTTCTCTGCCATCAGTAATGCCCTTTGCCCAAAGTGATGATGGCATTTATTATCTGATGTGGGTTTTTTAAAAATCTAAATTGAAATACTTTTACTTTTTTGAGATGTGTATTATTTGTTTATCTTAGTTGTAACCATTTTTTTCATTTTATCATTTCTTGAGTTATTTTCTCTTTTTAAAGTGTTTTTCTTTTGGATTAGACGATACGTGTGTATATACTTTCGTTTTTACCTTTTCGACCAATTTGTATGTCTTTTTCAAACAGACTTGTTTTTATTGATTTATGAGCACAGTTGTGGATATATGGCACAATAAAGATGTTTATTATTAATACTATTAATATTATATTATACTCAGCTAAGTTTCTGAAATTTGAAGAAAAAAAAATGGATGATCTAAAACAAAAAGAGAGATTCTTGTAAGTCTGATAGTATCACCTTAAATTCTACTTTACAATTTGGTTTCATTCTCGCAAACCAGAGCTGTTATTTCTTCCGCGACACAATTTGGTAGTGTGTCTTGGACATTGCCATAAAAGAGGTTGTGGTTTGCTTGGTTTTTGTATGAAGTAATATGCAGTACCTTGCACACAGAAATGACATTAATGTTGAAGATGAGACAGCAAACCAGTTGATGTGGTTCCATAGTGCTGGACTATTCAAATGTTTTATGTTACCGTATCAGACACAAATCAATCATTCTTTTTTTTCAATAGACCCGTTACTATGGTATCAGCAGTCCTGTTGTCATGACTTTTTGATAGAACATGTACAACTTTAAAATGAGGACTTTTTTCTTATTTATAAAAGCTCAATTTTAGAAATTGAAATAAATCTTATTTCCAACTGAACTCTTTCATGATTCACCAGATTTTGAAATAGTTATACGAAAAACTTAGTGAGAAATATGTTGGAAATTATAACTTTAGATTTTTGTTAGAGAGAGAGTACACATGATAAACTGGGGACCAAATGTGTAGTACATGGATGCGTGTAGTACATGTATTGGTATGGTGTATTTATATTCTTTCTTTGACATGCAAAGACTGTCAGTTGTCGGGCCCTCACTCCATCCTGAATTAATATCTGAGCACTTTCATGATAACATGTCAATCATACTCTACACTACTTATTTTTATGCTAAACTGATTATCAAAATAAGCCTTCAGACCTACAGATCTCTTTCTCTGTCTCCGACTGGCAAATGCAGAAGATGTCACCAGTCCTTGGGCCCTCTTGTAAATATATTCTATGGAGAATAATTAGTCAAAATGTAAAAAAAAAAAACCTCATGATTACAAGAATGGCCAATTTAGACTATTCTAGTAGTAACTATATACTTAAAGAGGATACTAGTATGTATACCCAGTAGACACTAATAGTTTTTATCATTCTAATGAACTTTTGAAGTAGTATTGTTTCTTGTAGTTTCAGTACTGTAGTTTGACTTAATCAAATGTTCCAGGGGTTGTAAAAGAATGGGAACCATGAACATGAACCGTAACATTAGTCCTAAATTTGTCAATTTTAGGAAAGATTACACATTGACAATCTTACATCAAGACATGTCATTAACTTAGAATTAGTTGGCTCTGTCTAGAGATGAGTTTTGAATTTGAAAACTACGTCAAAGTTATGGTCAATTGGAACATAATATATATAGCTCTATGTACATGTACATGTACCTTGATATGCTTAATCTTTGTGCAAGGTTTGACATGTACCATACTATGTTCCATCTTTGAGCAAGGTTTGAAATATACCATTCTAAAACATTTCATCTTTGTGAAATGTTGAATGAAATTTGCCTGTTTATGTCATCAGAGATAAAAAACCAAGTATTGACCTAGTTTTAATGACCCCAGAGCATTAACATTTATAATTATAGTCACAGTTCTAGTGATAGAGAAAGTTATATGCCTATAATAAGTACATATCAACTCATGCTAATGTACAGTTATGACATCTCAAATGTTACTGGAAAGTCCTCTTTGCATCATGAAATTTTGAATAACTTACGTTGTGTAAGATATGATGGGTTTGATCTATGAACTTTCAACAATATGCGCCAACTTGATAAATCGCTTACCCGTGTCGTGAATTAGATAGACAACTTAGAACTGATAGCAAGAGTGAAAAAAATGGACATCTTGTCTGGAAATCTGTTGTGGTTTCTAAAGTTTTGGACTAAGTATTAGCACAATAGTGTTTTGTGTGTAGAGTGACAAGAAACTGCATTTTACTGATCAGGAAAAGAGAATTCTAAATTAAATACTAGCAGTAAAACATCGACTTGATGTTAGTTCTAATTTATCTTGTTACACTGTGTGCAATAATACCTCAGTCCATTCATATACTGTGCCTGCAAGAAATGCGTTGCTGTTTGATGATCATCAGTGATGACTTCAAGGCTCATACATTTTGCGATTAAAGTCAGTCAGTCAGCTTGAGAATTACGGGAATTTCTCAGTTTTTGTTGTTGCTACTCAGCAAAATGTAGTGCCTTAAATCATCAAATCACTATGTGCCAACACATATTTTGCAATCATTGTATATAACTGGACTTGTGTTATGGGACATAGTTCAGTTGTACTTTGTTTTTAGCGACTGGGGCAACTGTCATTCTGGCAAAATCTGTAAGTATGTCAATGAATATCCATGACTCCCGAATGTTTATTACCTTTAGATAATTAGTCATGATTATGTATTGTTCATCTAATACATATTCATATATACTAAGACACTCGAGGCTACAGTTTACCAATGCTAGAACAATAGAGATGAAAAAAGAGTTTCATTTGGTGTTTCCTGGCAAATTTATGTGATGTCATGTGAAATCATGAAATGACTCCAGAACGCAAAGTTTTTGAAAATACTTTAATTTCCTGGTGTGATGTTCCCCTTTCACAAAACAACACAAAGTTATGCTTTGCGCTAGGTAGTCTAGAGTTATGTAGATTACAATCAAAGCTAGTCTGTAAGATATAGACATTTGTGCCACGCTCAGCCAGCACTCGTGGTAAAGAAGCGTGTTAGGGCTGGACAACAAGATGTATCGTACAGTCTAAATCAAAGCCAGAGCATAATTATAAAGAGAGAAAAAAAACCAGTTCTGAACTATGTACTTACAACATGTGAAACAAACTCTTTTTTGTCTTCCTTTGTCATTGTACAAAAAAACTTGAAAAGTACCAATTCTACTCTTACCTCACTCTCTACTTTGTCTTTATTATTTATATGTCATTGCGAATTGTCGGCAAATCAGGGAGCTATAAATTTTGATCATTCGGGTGTATCAAATTTATTCTTGTCATATATTTCAAATTGTCATAGTTTATAAGTCAATAAATAAAACATTTAACAACATTAAAAACTTGTAGTCTGAGATTTTTTCAATCTTTACATTACCCCTCACACTTCGTAACAGTTTTCCCCATGATGAAATAGGATCTTCCTGACAAATTCAAATGATGTCAGCCAACCACAAGTTGCAAGGCACTGACGTGTCAAAATACAGATACTGGTAACAGTTTTATGGCATAAATAAACAAGTAACATTATTTTTTTTTTGGAAATCATATGTGTGATAGCGCCCTCTCAGTTCAGTTTAAGCTGTCAGCTCTTTTGTTTATTACTTCATCTTTACATAGAATTTTGACATTAACATTGAATAGAGAGAAAGGAAAATGTGAAAAGAAATATAAAGCATTTTATGGAAAATAGTAATTTTTTGTATGCTGTGATCGCATGATTGCACATGCAGTTACACAAGTACACGAACACATGTTTTGTTTCCCAACCAGATAAACTTAGCACATTGTAATGGTGAGCTTTCAGTATTGTCGTGGCTTTGAAAATATTTTCAATTGTTGGATTTGCATGTGAATCTGAAGCACGTACAATGCACCACTGATTAAATTGGAAAATGCTAAGCTGCTTTTTTTTTTACTTGGTTTCCAAAAATTCAAAATATCAATGAAATGGTGATGCATGCCATCGTGTTTTTTTTTCCGCTGATGGTTTTCATAAAGTTAATGGCAAAATATGGTCGTCCTGGACTTCTTACAAACATGTACTAAATTATTTTCAGAATCATTTCAATACCAGGTTTCTGCTCTGCTTACAGTAAGTATTAATGGTTATTTTATGCATCAGTAAGTAGAATACTACTAAATACATTTTGGTATGCAGCAAAACCCAACTCACAACCTCAAAAAGAAAAAATATTTAAAAAAATAAGAATATGTGTAAATTTGTGGATTACACAGTAAGATATGTTACGTTGTGTATAGTTTCACCTTTACTGGCCCTGACCGATGTGTGAGGATGCTGAATCACGGCATACCTTAACAGACTATTTGTGGATATGAACACATAAACATTTTCACTACTAGAAAGTCTTCAGTTAGTTCTCAAAGACTTAATTTTTACTAATTACCAGACTGGTATGTTGTGTTCATGTATAATTTATTTTAGGCACTACTTAATTTTGTGTGTTTGTTTTCCAGTAAAATAAGTCTTTAGCAAAGATGTCCAGATTTACAGTATGTATTTTGTGAAGGGGGGGGGGGGGGTCATAAAGGTTAAATCATGGCTTTAAAATACACAGGTGCATGTCATCGACTCTGGAAATGAAATAGAACAACTGTTCTGTATTAATTGGAAATAAAGAATCTTATTTAAAATCTATTACCCACCATATCAAAAGGACAAGTTGGATGACTGCGTTAAATATTCTGTATTTAATAGAAGTGTCACGTACTGTACATGTTGTGAATACGTAACGATGTAGGAGAGACCAATACAGTGTACTCAATGTGGGCATTATATGCAATCACGATCACCTAGCTCTGATATTAGATTGGAAATGTGGCAGCTGTGTTGGAGACCAGAATAACCCTGAACTAAGTCACACATCTTTACCAGTATATTAAGAGATATGTCTAGACAAGATGTGTATGTGACTGAATTACACAAAATGTATAATCGCAAAGAAAATGGTATTACACTTTCAAAATTAATATAGAGTGCTTGTTTTCCCCAGACTCTGTGCTAACAGTGTATGTACATTTCAGGCATGTAGACATTAACTCAGAAATTTTGACCAAAATGTTATTATTTCACTAAAGTATTGTGAAGTGTACAATTGGGTATAATTCGATTTATTTGAAGGACTTTCCAATAAAGTTGCAAGTCTATTTACTCAAGATCTCACTACTGAGATTTGAACTGGGGGGCCAACACATTTTAGAGATTCCTGGCTATTTTCAGAAACTACATGCATTTCTTATACACTAACAGTATTTTATAGCCTTGTTATTGATTTCCTCTCCCAGTCCACATGTTTGAAAACAATTTTAATTCTAGAGATTTGGAAATAATAAAATGTATGTATGTATGTATGTATGTATGTATGTGTGTGTGTGTGTGTGTGTACGCATATGTGTGTGTATGTGTGTGTATGTATATGTAGGCATGCATGAATGTATGTATGCATGAATGTATGTGTGATATGTATGTGTATGTGTGTATGTATGTATGTATGTATGTATGTATGTATGTATGTATGTATGTATGTATGTAGAAAAAAAATGCATATAAGGAACTTGTGAGACAGTCCGAATAAATATATGTAATCCGACGTTTCGAATAAAAGTTCTTTGTCAAGGTATAAGGTAAGACACAGTTGGTAAATAACAGACTATATCTGAATGAATGAATGAATGAATGTATGTATGTATGTGTGTATGTATGTATGTATGTATGTATGTATGTATGTATGTATGTATGTGTGTATGTATGTATGTATGTATGTATGTATGTATGTAGAAAGAAATGCATAAGGAACGAGTGAGACGGTCCAAATTAATAGATGCAATCCGGCTTTTCGAATAAAAATTCTTTATCAAGAAATTCAAGGCACGACATAGTAGGCTGACACCTGACTATATCTGAATGTTCTGGAATAGAGCGACAACCGCACGAGATTGACGGTTATACATGTACATGTAAAAAGATCTAAAATTCACACGCACCAAAAAGAACCCTATTAGAACACGCCTGAAACATAGAATAAGCATAGTTACATAGTTTAAAATGATGTAAATAATCTATTAATTCCAAGGGGTTCCAGCATTCCAAGACGGAAAATGATTTCCTCCTCCCCTCAGCCTCTATCGATTCTCATCGCCAGAAACCTTACAAATTCCTGAAATAGACATATCTAATACACTATGATCGTTGGTAATAAAATGCATAGATACTTGATTATAGTTACGATAATTCTTTTGTCTGATAAGACGGAGATGTTCCACGAAATGATCACCAAGATGATGCACAGTCGAACTTTGTATGTAGGTATGTATGTATGTATGTATGTATGTGTGTGTGTGTGTGTGTGTGTGTGTGTGTGTGTGTGTGTATGTATGTATGTATGTATGTATGTACATGTGTATGTATGTATGTATGTATGTATGTATGTATGTATGTATGTATGTATTACACATTGCAACTAAAACCAAATTTCATCAACAAAACTGTTTGTGTATATTTGTCCATTTGAGTATATCAAAACAGTACAAATTTGGTCTCACTTAATTTTTTTATTATACTATATTACTAGTTTCCGAAAAAATTTATATATTCTTTATTTGCAATTACACTGACGTTTTAGTCTCACACAAGAGACCTTCTTCAGGGATAGACTTAAAACAAACATTGTAAAAAATGCACAAATTGGCTACCAATTGGAGCAGGTATGGTATTACACTTACAAAGTTAGTCTTGTCCCCCCCCCCCCCCCCCCGACTCTGTGCTACTGGTACAACAGACAGTAGACTTTAATTGAGAAATTTTGACCAAATGAGAATTCATTATGTCTATGTTTATACCTGTATGAATGCTTACTGATATGTTTGCGAAAGAAATAATTTAACTATAAAAATAAAAAGATTTGTTTCTGGTCAGGACATTTTGTCCAAAGTGGTGAGATGACACAGTTTTTTTTTATTCTCAACCACTAAATCTACTATTCATGACAGCTCAGACAGTTAACTAAATATGAGATGACAGTTACTGCTCTTTTTATTTAGTACTTTTTAACTTTAGAGCAGGTGTGGGTGTGGGGGCAGATGTCATTTGTTTGTTCATAATTGGCTCTGCAGTTGTCTTCACTGAAGTAGGGAAGGTTATTTTTGTGGATCTGTAGAGTGCATGGGCTGAACAAACATGTAAAAAAAAGACCGATATGAGGGTATTTAAGTGAGGTGCACACTGACCAGCCTAACATAAAACTTCTTTTTTTCAAATAGAGAAAATCATATTTTGTATTCTGTATATTTTCATCACATTTTATTTCAAATGTACATTATCCATCTACGCAGGACACACATGTACACAAACACGCACAAACAAACAAACAAACACACCCAAACAATTGGTGACAATTTACAGTGACTTTTATTTCAATATTACAAAAATTGGCTTGGCGCAATACTACAAATACTGACGTAAATGTACAGTGAAATGGCCACACATGCAGTCTGCATTATTCTGTACTTCTTGTATATATTTCTATGCCAGACAGTGTTGGTTCATTTACAACAAGGCACCTTATTATAATATATAGTACATGTACCAAAGTCTACAATATTTCAGCTCAGTATGTAAGTGACATTTTTGTTCAGTTATGGATTTTTGACAGTGACGTAAACACAACGTACGTACCATCCAACAATTATTATTGCATTCAACATTGTAAGGGTATGGTCCAACCTGCACCAAGATAATGCTAAGACTAATAAGAAGTCTAGATGATTACAGATTCTAAATCATTTTACAACATTTCTGATCTCATTTGATTTTATAGATGTATAGAATGGGGCTTGGGGTGGGGGGGTGGGGGGTGGGGGTTGGTGGGTGGATGGGGATGGTGATACAAACAGAAAGGTGCATATTTCAGACACCAAACTGTGCATCTGTGTTGATGTGACATTATAGGACAATTTGATATGATATCATGATTATTGTCCTACATACCACAGCTGTTAGCTCAGAATTAAATATATGCACACCTGCATCCCTGTCATCATTCATACTACAAATTTTGGTTGTAAATTATAATCCATGTCAGGTGGCCTCAATGCTGCAATACTAGAACATCACGGGAACAGAAATATTACTTAACACAGAATGTGCCTCGGAAATAAATTTTGGTGTAACTTTGTTTTAAGAAAACTCCAACCTATTCTCAGTTACACCCAATAAAAAAAAATCTGAGTACAAATATTTGAAAAAGAGGTCAAAGTGATATCAATTTAATTCCGCCATTTTAGAATCCAATATGGCTGCCAAATACTGTGTTATTTAAACTCTGTGGAAAAATAAAAAGATTGGCGATTTCCTTGAAAACTAGATGGTGAGTCCCCAAATTTCTTTTAGTATTTCAAAAGGACAAGGAACATGGCAAAGTTTGTAGAGATTTTAAGGACTTTCACTTTTAGGGGTGTCTGTCCCCGAGACACATTCTACCTTAATTAGAAGTGTGACTTTCAATTCAACTTTGGTTAAAGGTTGGACCAGTCCTTTTAATATTAATTAATATTTTTTGCAGCATTACAAAATGCCAAAGTTTACAGTATACTATCGATCAATGCTATTTTTTTTTTTACAAATCAAGTATACTTTTCTGAAATTAAAAAATAAAAAGAACTCATTAGTATATTAGCTCACAAAAAGTGTTTCAATCAGTTTCTTTTTAAAGAAGAAAAAAATATCTGAGGTGGAATCAATCAACATGCGTATTTTTTGTAAAGATATTAAAATCATTTCAAAATTATTTTCTTTTTTTTTCGTACTAAAATCGCTGAAAAAGTTGCGAGTTGATTTTTTGGCAAATACATGAATGTTTTTGAAAATAGAATAAAAACCACTCGTTAGACTATAAATTTGTGAAAGGCTTTGCAAAGTTTCCATGCAGCAAAGTTCACAACATTGGGAAGCGTGTAGATTTTTGACCAAAATCTGTCCACAAGGACACACTTCATTAATAATATAAGATTAAACTTATGAAAGAATGATAATAGTTATTAAAAAGAATCCCCTTTTTTTTTTTTAAATTCTCAGTACCTGAAATAGCATTTCACCTCATGCTATAAAGTCAAATGGAAAAAGAAAGTTGACTTATGCTTGAGTGTGCCTATAGTAATGTATGTGTAGTGTGTGGAGCAGAAATCGCGGCGTCGACCACAAAATCTAACGGTTCTTTTTATCATGTTTTTAGGTAGTAAAATTCTATTTCAGGTAACAAGAATTTCCTAAACATACTTTAAATACAACATTAATTAATAAAACATCTTGTTTGCAGACAACCTGTTTTAAATCTTAAATTAAATAACTTACAAATGTACAAGAATAGCAAAAAATTGAAATCAAGATTGAAATTTTTTTTTCTGAATTGAGACTTCATCAGTCACTATACCGGTATACAAATATAGCTAAACACATGATTGATGTCTATGGATGTGGTTAGACTGTTATAGAAGGAGAAGAAAATAGGCAGTCGTGATGACTTGGTATAATTCTCTACACAGCACCTTCTTATAGCTTCAGGGCATCAAGACTGTCTGACTTTCTGACAAAATAAGTAATGAATCCAAAGGATAAATGGCTGAATCAGTTGTGAACTTTGCAGAATCAGATTTATAAAAAATTAAGAAAGATAAAGAAACGTGGAAGCCTTAAGATATTATGTGATATTGAAACACTGACATTTGACCCACAACAACGATTAACGCGATGACTCATGTTAACGTGTTCAATGTGCACTTTATAAACAAATCAGAATGTATACGGTTAGTTAACCAGCGATGGTGAAATCTTGTCAGGGAGAGTGGAAAGGCTACTGATTACGTATAGAGAAACAGAATAGAGACAATATGCACATTTGCAAAGTCTGTCTACAACATGCCGTGTAGTTTCACCGTAAAAGGAATGATTATCCATTTCCACTGCGTGTCTCATTACATGCACAGTTGCCATTTTCTATATCCAGCAGCCTGAATTTTCTTCATTATTTTTTTTTCTTCTTAAATTTGAAACATACCTCGAGAATCAATATGTTCACAAGTGTATGTTTCATCCAGTGGTCCTAATTAAACATCCATGCTATAATAATTACAGTATCGTGATCACCATCCTCCTCAAGGCAACAAACATTGATCAGTCGCAAAGTTCAGATGTCGTGTGCCTTAATTCTGGACTTTTTGAGCGATCTATATACATGCATGATGAATGTACATATACGTATGCTGACTTCTGTCAGACATATTTGAAATGGCTGAAATGTAGAGTATGAATTCACCACATAGTTTTGGCTAAGCCATCGGATTACAGTTTATTGCTTGACATTTCTTAATGTAGCATTCACACTACATGAATGGAACAAAACAAAATTGTTCAAATTACTTAGACTATCCATCTTTTGAAATTATACAAGTTAATTTTATCCCTTACACTCCTAAAACAAAATATGCATTTCACCATAGTCTGGTCATACTAGACATAAAACAGAGTGACCATAAAACATAGCAGAATAATCCGAGATAACTTTTTTTTTTAGGACTGCAACAGCACTTATAAGGACTATATATAAACATACAATACAGTAATTCAGTATACACACTACCTGATACAAATTACAACATTTTTACAATGTTCCCTTGGGTAGGGTTCCAACCTATGGGACAGATAAACCACAAGTACTTGAAATAGTTTTACGGACAGTTTTAAATGGCCACTAATTGCACAATGAACAGTTTTATGGCTCTGGGCATGACTGTATGACAAAGGGAAGGATCAAGGTTTCACTGTGACTCACAGTATTAAGCATACATCACATAATCATCTTCCATAATAAGTTATATATGATATCCAATGTATTCCTTGAACCATATTCCACATGGCACCGTACAATATCATCGGAAAGTTTCTTTGGTTACGGACACAAAGCCAGCCTTTTCATTATTTGGGATACATTCCCATTCAATGTGATGGAGTTCTTCACCCCATTTGGCATGATGCTTATCACTGGGTTTGTACAACTTGCACTGGAGGGAAGCATTGAAGACGCCCATGTCTTCAATCTGCAAATTACAAAAAGACAAGAAGCAATTAATTTATACCACGAGCACACAAGCCGAGTTAAAAATGTTTGAACAAAAAAAAACAACATGGGATTTATACCCTGGTCATATCTACATCACAACAATGTGTGTCTACATCACTGGGTTTGTGGTGTACATTTATGTGTGTCTATATAAAAAAAACACACATTAAGCAACGTGACTACTTTACACTTTTAGATTACAACAATTCTGTAAATGTCTTGTTTTACAGATGTTGCTGTAGAAAATAAATAATTTGTTGAAAGAAACAAAAATTGTATGCTCCCTTTGCTTTATATTAAAAGTGCAAAATGTCATATTTTTAAATTTTACACATCCTCCTCCCATAACTTTTCCAACTCAACAAAAATTGGCAATCTCTTCTATAAATACCATCAATTTTTACTCTTCATTTATTTATCTTGTTTACATTGCCAACACTCAGCAGTCCGATTGAATAAATAACTTGTGGTAAATTTCACTCAGACAGAAATAAAACTACCATAAATAACAAACATAACAATTTCTGTCCCATTGAGTGTTAGTTCTTTGGTTGGAAACAGTAGGCATCTGTGTGAAAAGTATGTGAAACAGATAGCTGAAGTCAGGACACATACAGTGTCTTCATAATCTGGCAGATATTTCAAAGTTCAAAACAAACCATGAACCATGCTAGTTATCTGTGAATGTCATCTATACCTCTACAGTACTGGGAAGGTTAAAGGTCAGCTTGATCACATTTCCTGTATTTTAATCTGTTCATCATTGCATGCATTGTGCTTGGCTGAGATACATTCCGATTCAATGTTGACTTAAGTTCTGATGCGAGAAGTAATTAGCATATTGAAATACTTATATAGTAAGTGTTTATTTTGGCACACTGAACTTGTCGATCACACTTCGGCTCTACTTTATTTTTGACATCATAGAAATATGTTTTACTACTACTACTACACTAGATAGTTACATCAATTTTAGTTATTCTAAATTTACCTGTGAAAATTATTCCATTTTCATGCTGATGTATTTTGCCACAAAAGTTGTTTCAGAAGCCAAAAATACATTTATAGAGCCAAAATTGTCAACACTAAAGCACATGCAAGCAGTTTTACCACAGATCTGACAGTTGTGTATGTGGTAATTACACAATAATTATTGATAACACTGTTATGTGCATCCCACAAGTGATGTTTTACAGGTCCACCCTTCAGGTTGTTATTATTACTTCTTGAAAGTCAAGTCAGCATATTTTAGTGACTGTTTCTTTCCAAAATGCAATTCAGTCACTTCCAGGTCACTTTTAAGGCACTTTCAAGTCATTTCAAGTCACTTTCGGGTCACTTCCAAGACACTTCAGGTCACTTTGGGTCATTTTCAAGTTACTTCGGGTCACTTTCAAGTCATTTCAAGTCAATTTCAAGTCACTTCAAGTCACTTCAGGTCACTTTCAAGTTACTTTGGGTCACTTTCAAGTCAGGTCACTTGTAAGTCACTTTGAGTCACTTTGGGTCACTTTCAAGTCACTTTGGGTCACTTCCAAGTCACTTCAGGTCACTTTTAAGTTATTTCAGGTCACTGTCAAGTCATTTAAAGTCATTTAAAGTCATTTCAGGTCACTTTCAAGTCATTACAGGTCACTTCAGGTATTGTCGTTGAATTACGTCATATCACTCTGTCCTACAGTTTGTTTCTACAAATTAAAACGGCACTATTGTTGTAACTGAAGTATTATTTTTTTCAATCAGACAACCAACAATTTATTCACTGAGGAAAAAAGTTAAAATACCAATAATTAGACATTGTACATATTAGAGGTCCATCAGTACTACAAGTAATAGTTTGAAATTGTGATTGTATTGGGGTGCAGCTGATTTTTAGGTGTGGACCCAAATAAATTTGATGAGGTTTATTGTACCACAATTAATGTTTGCAGCTACACAAATACTGTTCAGGGGTGTATGATATTATGAGTAAGTCATTACAGCTACCAAAACAATTTCACAAAATGTTCCAGTGGCAGATAGTGCATTTTAATATATCAACACATCCAATGTTATTGCTAGCTAAATCTTATTATCTTCTGTAGAAGATTCACAGACTAGGATAAATAAAAGATGAGGATGATGATACCGATACCCAAATACTAACCTGATATCTTAATATCATATCACATGTAAGTATTTAAATCTCACACGAATGACGTCAACAGATGTTGTGAGCTTGATACCATATGAGAACACACTCTAGGCTATATTTCATAATCACGGCTGACATACAGCAAACTGTACACTATAAATTGTTATGTATGTCGTGCTACTGCATCCATTATTTGCTCTCATAAATACTTTATTTTACAATTATAACAAACACAATGTGTTCCCTATTTATGATTTGAAGATTGCATGAAAGTATTACATGAGGGGTATTTTGTAACTTGTGAATACATGCCTCGATCTTTTTTTTTGTTTTTAACTGTAAAATTTTTTTTTTAAATGAAAATTGAGAAACCTTAATTTGATGTTGTCATACTTTTTAATTATTAATTTATTTTCTCCATAATCTCTTAATAATAGCCATTTTTCTTCAAACATGTAATATCAGATTAAGAAATATGATTTAATGCACACGCACATAATCCTTATTTTTATGTAAAACTTAGAGCTGTTTTCTTCATAACTGAGTCAGCTTCGTACAAAATAATGTAAAATGAAAAATTAAATCTCATTTTTATAATTTATACTTTCATTTAATACTTCTTGAACTGTATTGAACATCCATATCCACCTCCCCTTCCCCTTCTCCCATCCCACAATTTTGCACAAAACATGTTGTCAAATACGTTAAATACCACCCACCATCCCAGTATCATCAAGTCCTTGGGCAAGACAGTTGTTACTGGTATGCACTGTCAACCCAAGGCAGTTCTAGTCTAGAATTATATGCGAGTGCTCATTTTCTAAGATTTCTCTCTCCATTTATAGTCAAATGCACAATTCTACTGAAAATCTAGCTAAATCTCCTGCTGGGGAAAGGGTGAACAGTGCATGTCAGCAGTATATAATCCACCACACACTGACATGTGGTTGTAATTGGTTACTTCGTTCAGTTTACTACAAACTCATCTTTTTAGTCTTAAAGTAATTGAAGTCATGTGAGAATACAATAACGTCATCGCATTTATATCAATTCTTCAATAGCATAAATCAACCACTGTCTGTGGTGAGAACGAAATGTAGCACTAAAGAAACCCATTTGACTATACGATGGAGAGAGATCACAGAAAATACAACCACACATATAGTTCCTAGACTAACCCAGTTCTATGGGGAATTAGTAGGATTATAGACCAAACATGATAGGCACCTCTTTCATGTATATGTAGGGTCAATGGCAGGTTTATAGAGGATTGACATTAGTTCAATGCACTTACATTCTACAGGACCTGTATAGTCCCCATGGAGTTCAGCACAAGAAACTCAGTCTGAAAATGCCATTCTGCTATTGAGGGCCATACAGAAATAATAACTATAAAGTACTTTGAACACTTTCATTTATTATCATCAGTATATCCGTTAATCTCATAAATATATATTTCCATAAATGTATTAACTGCTTGACTATATTACTACTCTTAAAACAACTGTAACTTATAATCGTGATCTTGGGATTTCAAAACATAACATCACAATGCATTAGGGGATGTAATCCACCCATGATGCATCATGGGAAATCTTCGTTCCAAACATTCTTGGCAAGTTACATCAATGGAACTTTTGAACTGTTGGTGTCTTTTCTAATGTCAACACTTACAGGACTGACAGTCACAGCTGATGACATTTAAAGCTATGAATAATATTCTAAACTGTAGAATATATGTTAAAAGTTATTGGCAGGGACATTAAAACATGTAAAATACTACATACACTATATGCATACTTTACCCACTAGAGGCTATATATGTAGTGTTGACTTCCCTACAAATGAGTCATCTCGCATATCTACGTAATAAAGTTCAGAGGTGGAAACCACTGATGTCAAATCAGTTAGGTATCAGAGAAAAGCGATTTGAGTTTAACTACAGCCAGATCCAATTTATTTACTGAGTGTGATGAATACGAGTACATAAACCCCCCCCCCCTTCCTTGTACCCTAGATTAGCTGTGGAGATTAGCTGTGGAAATCTACATGTCAACAAATTGAACAGTTCTGATTGACTTAGACAGGAAGGCCTGTTATATACACAACTTTAAGTGCTGTTGATCGGATACAATACTTCAACTGCCCAGAGACAGTTTTTAATTGTCCACGGAATCTCCGTGGGCATCAAGTATCCGTGTACTGTCACTCAAAGTAGTGATTGCTAAAGTGCTCGATTTAAACCACAGAGATGTGGTGAAGCATGCTAATGTGTGCAGTTGATAGATCCATACCGTTATTATGTTGTTCCTAAAGTAGAAAGTCAAACATCCTATTCAGTAAATCTGACCCTGTATAGATATATCTTTTTCATGTGATATTACATTTTCCTATAACTTCAACACATTCACTTGATTTAATCTGAATGCATTCTATCCTTTACGTACACATAGACTTTAGATTTCTCTATATATTTATGAGCAAATCATTTTATGAATTTGTCAGTTTCACTCTTTTCCATGTTCATGAATAAAATATATGAAAATTGTTATGAATTTATCACAGTTTTAATTTCTCTGCATAATCATATTGAAAACAATAATATAACCATTTTTATAAATTTATCAAAGTTTCAAAGCTTTCTTCCTGGAATTATTCTTTCACCATGTTCATGCTACAGTATATAACTTTTGCTACTGTATATTTGCACATAAAGAAATCACTGATTAATAAATCAAGTTGTACAAAACTTTGAAATTTTTGAGAGAAAAGTCTTCCACATTATCTCTCAAGGTTATTATAAACCAAGGTATTAAAATGAATTCTCTCTTTATTTGTTTTAATCAAGGCTTTGACAATTTCCTCTGATTTTAAATTGACATAGAAATGAAATTTTTCTGTTAAATTTCTTTGGTATGAAATACCTTGTAATTAAAAGGGTTTTTGTTACTAGATTTTCACAGGAACTAAAATTCTTACACAATGAGACTATGTATATTATACATTTCAGGGAATAATTATAAAATAATAATTAAATACTAATAATAATCTTTATTCATCCAAATAAATTTGGTTGAATGGTCACCATAAGAGCAGCTCCCTAGTGCCCTAGTGTTAAAGAAGCAGGCGGAAACCAGAATACCTGGGGAAAACCTGCATTGTTCGGCAGGGTCAAACTGAGCATCACCCTTCTTTACATATAGACCTTGTTAAATTTTAATGAAACACAGCCAACACTTGGCAGGTTTGAACCCAGACTACAGACTCTGGTAAGATGTGTACGACAACCAAAAATACAACTCTCAACCCAACCAATTCCTCGTCACATGCCGCTCTTACTTGACACAAATTAATTTTGATGTCCTTCCAATATTTTTTTCGAAGTTTGAATTGCTGTAGCCCCCCTCACCCACCCAACCCTATATCACATGTTTTTTTCATATAAAACTTACATGCATAATAATTTGGAGGTCCTTCCTAGATCCTTTATTGGTGACTTCCATGTCCATGGTAGACCACTTCACAATGAAGTTTTTCACAATAGAGACATCTTTCTTGTGTTTCAATTCTAGCTCCTGGCCACCTATCCGGAAAGTTCTGCAACAGATCATAAATACAGGACAACATTAGCCTTGTTAAGGAAAAGAATATCCATATTAAAGATCAATTCATTTTTTATAAAATATTGTATTTATAAATATTGTATTGCATTACATTGCATTGCAATGTATTATATTGCATTGCATTGTATTGCAATGTATTGTTTTTATTGTATTGTATTACAGTGTATTGTATTGTATTGTATTGTACTGCATTATTTTCACAATGTATAAATATCAACATACATGCACTTACGGACACACACTAAAGTTACAACAGTAAAGGACATAACAAGTGGCTCTAAGGACATGACAAGTGGCTCTAACAGAGCTAATGAGACGTCTTGCCCAGCCTCTTGAATAAACATTACATCAAATTATTTTAGTGAACAACATTAAACACTGAGCAAGAATGTAGCAATAGATGCAATGATTGGAACTTGGAGAAATTGTGTAGTATGTGTCCAAATAGTATCAATGTACTATCGGGTTGCTCTAAAGGGTACCACAATTTTGCAGCAACTATTTCAAACAGACTGTATCTTATTTTCCAAAGGAATGCAAAAAAAATCATCATAAATATTGTATGACCATCATGTTTACATTATCAAATACCTAACAATGTAGAACAGCAGTATATCAATTACCACCACAGAATGTTGATTTTGTAAACATGGGAGTCAGGGGGTCGGGCTACGGGAATACCATCACTGGTATCATCATCTTTGTTTTTGAAAGCTAACGTTACGTTCTACGAGTACCACCCCCTGGAATAACTTTCTCAATAGTATCCTTGCAGTTCCAATTTGCAAACCTGAATGGTAAGGAGTGACACCCCCTGGAATAGATCTAGGCATACCATCCTCTGGAACCTTGCAGTTCCAATGTGCAAATATGAAGGGTAAAGGAATGACACCCCTAGAATAGATTTAGGAGTATCTGCACTCTCTGGAATAACTTTCTCAATAGCATCCTTGCAGTTCCAATGTGAGACTAACCATGAAGGGTAAGCAGTGACACCTCCTGGAACAGATCTATGAACCACCCTCTGGAATAACTTTCTCAACAGTATACCGGTAGTATTTTTGCAGTTCCAATGTGCAAATGTGAAGGGTAAGGAGTGACATCCTTTAATGACAGCATTATCAACATGACTGATTATTCTTGTACTTAAAGCTTCAATGCAATATGCAAATATGAAGGGTAAAGAGTGACACCCCCTGGAAAAGCATTAACAACATGACTGATTCTGGCTTCAATGTGCAACTATCAAGATCAAGGAGTGTCACCCCAGGAATGACAGCAATGGTATTACCCATAATACTTTAGTACAAATACAACATTCTTAATAAGTTAATAAGTAACCTTACAGGTGAGGTCATTCATGAATAACTAACACACATGTGTTTCACAAGACAAAAACTGGTGTACAGAGATTGCTGCAGGGTGTTTTACCAATTATATAGCTGGCAAAAACTAAGGCAAGTATACAGTATCCGTACATTGAACTGTGTTTATTTTACACAAGGTAAGTCTATGAAGCCAAGTCAATGTTCTTAACAAGAAACAGCAAATAGACAAGTCACACATAAAATATGGAGTACAGTGACTTGCACAGGCACTAGAATCAATCTGCATTTTTTTAAAAAAGGTACAGTATTTTTTTTTACTATACTTTTTTTTAAAAATCATACAGATTGGTTCTAGTGCCTGTGGTCACTTGTGAGGCAATTCCATTCGATGATCACTTTTAAGTGAATATTCGTAAACACCTAATAATGTCATTATTTTGTATTATGACTGTCCTTGAATAGAATATTAGCTTACAAATGACTGTGAAATGTGCCTTGTGGCATCAACAGTCAAAATACAACATGTACAATTTGTCCTATATTCAATTTATAGACACTTGTTATTCATTTAAATGCTTTATATACCATTACACCTTCATAGTCTAACTTATTAAAAACTGACGTCTGCATGATTATAACACATTTCTTTCATGAATTTGTTTTTCATATATATTAATTGATACAACACTATATATTTCAATTATTCACTTATAAATGTAATGTAACTTTAATTCATCAATTTATATTCATATATCGAATTAATGAATTTTCATTTGAAGATATATTCATGGGGATTCTCAGAATTTTTTATTAATGTGTACATTAAAATAGAGAAGGAAAGGAAAATTATTAAGAACACAAATAGGCATTGCAAAGACCTCTTCATTAATTTATGTTAAATTACATATAAGAATTATATAATGGAGAATGGAATAATTCTGTTCTGAATTATTATTTATGAAATCATAACCCTGGCCAATTTTGGTACATAAAGGTGTACTAGCATAGTCTAGTACATATACGGTATCGTTACCATTTACACCTCCACTCACATAGTCTAGTTCCTATACGGTATCATTACCACTCACAGTATAGTCAAAGTCGTTACTCTAGAAGTCCTGAAATGCATGAGATGCAATTTAAAATTCATCCACAGCCACCCACACAGTTCATTAACATCATGTCTTTGTATAATCAATCACACAATTCTAACCAATTACACAGTCCCTCATAAAGTTAGTGTTTATTGGGACGGTTATGTAATGTCCAAATATGGTATATTTGTCAGTGGCAGGATGCTACTTATACACTGTTTATGTTACTATTGGAGTTTACTGATTGGATGAACAACTTTTTGTGCTGATTGGGGGACTTTTGACCAGAGGCAGTTTAGTTAGAAACCATGTTGGCATTCAGACTACTACTAGCTGCACTTGGAATGTTTTTTGAAATTGTTTTGTTAGATGTAATGATTCAATCATAATATTGTACACCCTGAATTATATTGAATCACATGTGGGTGAAGTATTATTTAGCTGTACAAACATGGTGCAATAAATCCAATCCAATTTATTTTTGAATCCACACCCTAAAATCAGCCCCCCCCCCCCCCCCCCCCCCCATGTGATCATGTTTTAACCTATTGCTGTACTACTTATGGATAAATTCAACATCTAAAATTACAAGTACAATGCGTAATTAATGGTATTTTAACAATTTTCAGTGAATATATATTAATTGCTAGTTGTCTGATTGAATAAATAATACTCCATGCAGTTGCAGCTAGTGGAGTTTTATACATAGCATTATTTTATGTTTTCTTTTATTAGACTACCAAATACAACATGGGACCTGGGCTTATAGAGGATTTTATTTCTCCTAAACTGGCAAACTATGACTACTACCGTCCTGAAGTCCAGTCAATGACAATTTCTATATTCTTAGCTTTCTTTATACTGGTATATGTGTGTTCTATACTAGCTGCACGGCTGTTTACCAAGACATATGACGACCTAAGCACTCGCGAGTCGGTGTTTTGGCACCTTCTTGTAGTTCGAGCTGTGTATGCCATCTTAGCCATAATAATCGGTATGTGGTGTCTGTTCATTGGCTATGAAGAATTAATCATGGACGTGTCCTCATTCACAATGCCGACGACATTCATCGCATTACTGATGACAATCGCACATTTTCTACTCGCAACCTTTGTGATGACAGCAAGCTTCCTAGTATTAGGGGGAGGTAATGTTGTACTGCTCCTCCACCACTGGGTCACCCTGATCAACTCATACATGATTTTAATAAACCAAGGCTCTCACTTCTTCATGGCAATGTCATTCCTACTGGAAATCTCCTCACCATTTCTTGTAGTATCCTGGATACTCCTGAAATGTGGAAGATGTCACACCGCACTGTGGAAAATCAACCAGTTTTTCCTAATCGCTGCGTGCCTGTACACGATGTCGTTTGAGTTTTATACCTGGATGGAAACTAGTTGGCAGTCTAAAGTTATTGAAAATGATATGTTTCAATCTATGAAGGCATCGGTATATGTACCTTTATTGTTAAACACATTCTTGTTCACACCCTACTACACGTTCAAGACTGTACAACAACTGTTTGTACCGACTGACTGGTACCATCCACAGAAGAAAAAGAAAAAGGCATAATTACACTTTAATTTTTACTTCTATGTGTGCTTCTTTATAATGTGCCTTTTCATGACAAATTTTGAGCTTTCCAAAATATTTAGCCATTTTGACTTTTGCAAAATGGCATTTGCAGAAAAAAATAATTAGTACCAAACTTTAATATTTCTACATTTTACTACTTTTTAGCTTTCAAAAGTCTTTGGCCATTTTGGTCTCTTATTAAAGGTATTCATGAAAGAAACTAAAGTTGATCAAAGTTTTTTGTATGTACACTTTAAACTTGTAGACAGAAAAATAAAAACATTTTTCAAGTTTATTTTTGGTATGTCTTCTAGCCTAGTCTCAACCACCTATTAAAAAATTCAAATAAAAGCATTTTGTTACATGTATTTCTTTTCTTTATTCAGTGAATTAAAATCAAAGCAGAACGTGTTGCTCTGGTTTTTAAGGAAACATAAATCTTTTGAAAATAAAGATTCACATACAAAGTAAAAAAAGAAAACACATTAAATATAGGCATTGTTTTCTCCAATCATCTATCAACTTCCATTTTGCATACCTACTTTGTATATTATCTGTTTATCTTTTGTGGTCTGACTTTAAAAAGGTGTTGTTATGGATACCGTTCAAGTAGCCTGCCAAAAAGTTGACAAAGTTTATCAGGTCAAAGGTAACCACAGATTATCATAGAACTAACATTTTATTGTCATCTCAGTGCCATACATGTCTGTCTGACTGTCTACCTGCCTGTCTGTCTGTCTGTCTGTCTACCTGTCTGTCTGTCTGCCTGCCTGTCTGTCTGTCTGTCTGCCTGTCTGTCTGCCTGCCTGTCTGCCTGCCTGTCTGTCTGTCTGTCTGTCTGTCTGTCTGTCTGTCTACCTGCCTGTCTGTCTGTCTGTCTGTCTGTCTGTCAAAGCATCACCATGTACTTTGGTTAGATCAATCCATGTTAATAGCGTCTCTACAATCCCAGCATGTCATATTTAACTTGACAGCACATATATACTATATCAAACAAACAACATTTATGACAAAAAAATCACAAGATAAAGTTATGTTTCCTTATTCAGAAACCCACTATCATAATCAACAATAATGATTTAAATTCTGCTGATATTTTTTAGTTGGATTTGAACTTTTCGTTGCCATACATTATGTGTTTAGTATTATGAGGGTGTGGTTCTTTCTTTTGTGAAAATAGAAAATATAAATTTTACAATATTATCTATGTAGCATTTAGCCTCTTTACTTGATACTGTTTCATATATTTAAAATTCAATAACATTTTAATGGTTACTGCTGATATCAATATACTGTTATATGGTTTAAAATTGTTGAATAATACATTAATATATACATATATGTGTCCTTTTGTAGCTCCAGTAATAATTTTGCCTTTTCATGTACACTTCGCTTTGATGATGACCTCTGACCTTGCCACAAGAAGAAAAAAGTGGTCCAGGTGATTATATTATTAAAAATCAATGTGTTCAATCAGGAGCTTCAAACTTTTTTTCTATTTTGACAGCAAAGTAAAAAATCCATGAGTAGGATCAGGGAGGCAACAACCTTTTGTTTAATAGTCTAACATCAGTAAACCTGGCTGTATATATAGCCACTTTGATAAATTACTTGAAAACTGTTATCTAACATGAAGGTATAGGAGGGATTACCAGATTACATACATGCACACTTAAATGTTACAAGGGTATTATTGGTACAACCATTAATCATGGCACCATAAACTTACCTAATCTCTAGGTCAGACTCAGGTGGAGTATGTCACATGTAACAAATCTATTTGTAACACTCACTAAAAACAGCCAGCAATATCTTATGTTTTTCACTTCTTAGAGATGGAGTAAGGGACATGTAATCTCTCTGTAAAACTCACTGATACAGCTAGCAATCAATATGTGGAATACTATATCACATGTAACAGTCTCTCTGTAAACTCACAGATATCAATAGAAAACTGCATGTTTTACTTTGGCGGAGTAAGCGACATGTAGTCTTTCTGTAAACTCACAGATATCAATAGAAAACTGCATGTTTTACTTTGGCGGAGTAAGCGACATGTAGTCTTTCTGTAAACTCACAGATATCAATAGAAAACTGCATGTTTTACTTTGGTGGAGTAAGCGACATGTAGTCTCTCTGTAAACTCTCAGATATCAATAGAAAACTGCATGTTTTACTTTGGCGGAGTAATTTAGTGACATGTAAAGTGATAAAATCCCTTTGTAAAATTCACTGATAATTAGCACTTTTCTGATTTTTATAGTAGGTGACACACAACATGATAACATCGCCCTGTTATTAAAACTCACTGATACAGCTTAAGTTTAATCATATATGGGCCTACTGTATTGACAATGTGCTATATCTACCAACTATATTTTATTAATATAATCCCCGATAAAGTCAGTAGTTTTCATTTGCGACTTATAATTGATTCTGTTACTCTCTGCTGTTCCCTTGTTTGCTGATATACGTAATTAATATAATACAGGGAACACTGGTTATAATCACTTTCAGAGTGAACTGAACATAGCAACCATGAACACACTCATAGTAATATGCCTTAGCCCTTTCAGTTTTGGGCCACTTAAATATTAAGGTATGTTTATGGTGAAATGTCAATTTCTGAACTCCCTAATAACCTTGATAATAGCCATGGCAACTTAACTCCCTAGCAACTATGATAACAGCCATGGCAACTTAACTCCCTAGCAACCATGATAATAGCCATGGCAACTTAATTCTCTAGCAATCTTGATAATCACCATGACAACTTAACTCCATAGCAACTATGATAATAGCCATGGCAACTTAACTCCCTAGCAACCATGATAATAGCCATGGCAACTTAACTACCTAGCAACTATGATAATAGTCATGGCAACTTAACTCCCTAGCAACCATGATAATAGCCGTGGCAACGTAACTCCCTAGCAACCATAATAGCCATGGCAACTTAACTCCCTGGCAACCATGATAATAGCCATGGCAACGTAACTCCCTAGCAACCTTGATAATAGCCATGGCAACTTTAAATAATTATATGAACTGCCTCTCCTATAGCGACACCATGAAGAGCATTTTGTCAGCATATAGTGTTGTTCTACACTACCATTGCCATTATTTTACTTATCTAATGCATTAAAATATACAGGTATATGTCTAATTCTAATATTTGCAAATTTATATATATATGATGAGGAAAAAAGCTACTGAATAATTTACACTGAGGCTTATATCAAGAAGTCGGACATGGTCTCGAGCATATAGTAGAAAATTAAAGTCATGAAGTATACATATGAATAACATATGAATAACATGCACTTATTCTAATGATACCCAACAGGAGATAACTTCCTTGGAGATGCCAATTTCCTGTAGTCTCATTACATGTACTTTACTACAACTATATTTCGATGTTTAGAATTCAGATTGAGTTCAAAATCTGCCAACTTATCAATGACCATGATCAGAAAATTTCCGTTCAATTCAACAAAGTAATTTTATTCATCTGACATGCAAGGACATCTCCTGGGTAACCAGGATGCAATTTTACCTATATTTGCAATTAGTGGACTTTTAAATTAGTAACTGAAACATTGAGGAAAGAAGAAAGAATCATGTCCATCCTCAATGAATTTGATAATTTGAAAGTTCTTAAAAAAATTTTATATGACATTTTAGTAATAACTCATGAGAATAGAATACTTTAGCATGAATAAAGTATTCTCCATCTCACGGCAGATCTCGCAAGATATGCAAATATGCCTAACAACGGTTGTCAAGGGGGTCAAGCTATCAGTCTTGCCATATTGTTTACATGAAGGTCAATGCATTTGTCTGAAAAAAATTCTCCCTTTTGTGACCATCTACAACTGCAACTGCAAGTTGTCATGGAAAACATTGACAAATTGAAAGTATCGAAAATAAAGAGCATGTTACGAAAATATTGCGTGACAACAACAACAAGAAAAATATGTCACATTGTCCTACAACTAAATACATGTAGTATATGTAGTATATTTGTCAACTTTAAATTTTCACTAAATTGTCAGCGCCTTGAGCTCTCAGGAGGAAATTTTAGGTGCATTACAAATTTGAATTATCATTTTATTAATTTTTTTGCTTGTCTGCTTAAAAAAAAAAATCAAAAGGTGGACATAAGTAGTGGCTAAAATACCGTCTTGTATATACATAAAAATAGTGCACCAGGCTTAGAAATGAATCTTTGGGAACTTTGTTGAAGACTGTAAAATTGCAAAATGCTGTGTCGTGAAAATATCAAGGTTCACACTATACGTGCATGGTAAAATGGCATCACATCCACAAATAGACATTTCATTTTGAATAATGAATGAATTAAGCTGTTACCCAAGCTTTTAATACCATGTTGTTTCAATATCAAGTAACAACAGAATTTAAAGTTGCAAAATACATCATTTGATATTTATGCTGTATATAAAACACATTTTCCTAGGATGGAATTCTGTTTTTACCATCAACAGCAAGAGTTTATGCTATTGAAGTGTTGATATAAACGTGATGACTGTTATCGCATCCTCATGTCACTATAATTATTTTCAAACTGGAGACTGCTGTTTGCAGAAAACTGAAGTATAACCATGCAATTACAAGTGCCTGTCAGTGTGTGATGAAGAAATGACATGTGCTGTTGCATCCCTTCCAAAGTGTGAAATCTAGCTAGATTTTTACAATTTGTCTGTTTGACTAGACTATGCATTAGAAAGAGATCATAGAGACCAACAACTGCATGTACAGTAACTAGACTAAGTCCTAAGGAACTTACACTAAAATCCCTACAAACTGACAAGGAGATATATTGTCTCTATTGTATGTTTCCTCTCTATACCATAGATAACCATTAAAGCAAGCTATTATGGGCAAATAATCAGAAGGAAATTGCACAAGGGAAAACTTAAGCACTGTAACTAACCAGAAAATGTCTCTGATATGGCTCTTGTAAGGGAGTGTTATGTTATACTTTTGTCTGTCTTGCCTGTGTGTGTGTGTGTGTGTGTGTGTGTGCGCGCGTACATGCGTGCGTGCGTGTGTGTGTGTGTGTGTGTCCGTGGTCACAATACCTCAAAAACTACTGCATCAATTCTACAGAAACTTGGTACACATCTTCCTTATGGTAACAACAAGTGATTAGATTTTGGTAAACATTCTATGAATAATAATGATTAATTAGCCAAATTAACGATTGTCAGTAATTAGATTATACCTACGAGTGCAAGCTTCAAATTCTATATAATTTGATACAGACATTTGTGATACCACAGCATATATGTCCTGAAAATATTTTTGATGTAGCTATTAATTTTAATAACTTATTTGCATATTTCGTAATTAGTCTTTTAAAACTCTTGGTACAGTTTGACCTATCTAATTTGAATATTGACCCAGCGTTTTACACACGTTTCAGATTGTGTTGGCTGTAAATAGATTGCATCAGTGGGCAATCTTGCTGGAGAATCAGCCAAGATAAATTCATACGATCTCTTCGCTATTTCATTTTTGTACTTCGACAGTTAGTATCATGTTTGCAATTCTGTGTTTCTGTTTGCCATGTAAGTTCTAGAGCATGGTCAAACCAGGTCAGTTTCAACTTCCAGGTCAAATCACTCGCTTTCTACTGAAAATTCTTGAACGGACCCGTTGCACAAAGACCTTGCCAAATTTTTTTTCTATGGTCATTTTAATAAAGCACATAAGAATTTGTCTTTTTGTGAAATTTGTAAACTTTCCTGTCTGTATTATAGTAAGGGAAAAACCTGACCAAAATTTCCGGGGGATCAAGTAATGTGCTTCATCAGATTGCCATAAAATCAGAATTCCTACAAATAATTCATAAATTGATTTTACTGGCACGAAAGAAGCGATGTCAGTTGAAGATTACACTTTTTCTAAAATGTTGGACTCTGGTGAAATTTAAGTATAATAGCTATAACTTAGAATGTTGCATTCCAACAATGAACTTATAGGTATATGATTTTGCTCTTACAGGGCGCAGTTTAGTTTAAATCTGGTTATATTACATTTGATCAACCACAAGCCAGCCTACTGAAGAATTAAAGGTTATATAGAACTTTAATACACTAAAATTCAACCTCTGAAAACTATGTAGAAAACATCTCCTGAAAATTACATCTTTGTTCTTTATACTTTATACATATCACCACTGCAGACCCAGTCTCCTTAGTTTACACTTTAATCATAAATTTAAAAGTTCATTGTATTGTTACACAGATTCATACATTTTGATAATACTAATATTTTTACCTGAAAATCTTAATTTCAATCGATAGTTTCTAATATTACCAGAAGCATTACAGTGAGGAGGTAAAGAGGTGGTAGGTACTTACTTTCCAAAGTAGTAATCAACAGTGAAGCAATAAAAACACTTCATACTTTATATATTAGCTCTGCGTTTGACACAGTATACAATATTGCTGCTTTATTGTCCAAGATATCGATAAATTATGCTCTTATTTCTAAAAATTTAATCTTGTTGATTTGATGGCTTTAACTTGCCATCTTAAAAATCGTTTGGTTGCTATGACAACAACACATCTAACACTGAATGGGGATGACAACATGGTTATTATCCTCAGTGGATATAAAGAATGTACTCAAAATACTAACATATAGTAAACGATCGCTGATCTTCAAGATCTGTTCTAAACTTGAGCATTCACAGAGGAATTTTGAAAGCTATTTTTGTCTCTCTGCCAATAGGTCAAGTGATACAATGCCTTGAGGCTATGCGGTATCACTCAGGTTCACTAATATACACCAGAATTTCTTCACAGACAGTCATCACCCTCTCATAAACCATATGAAATTGCTAATAATCTATTTTCAATTCAGGAAAACATCATGTATCTCCATCTGTTGCTATGGCAACCACCAAATTGATGACAATTACATTTCAATGAGAAGGTAATTTGGGAAGTATGTTTCCAATGAAACACACAATTAGATGATGCATTTACTGAATTCAATCAACTTGATATACATGATTTGATTGCTCCTCCATCGTTCTCCTCTTCTGTGATCTGCACGACTGCGCTTTCTGGTGATCTTTCATGTGAAATAAAACGTCTGGGCTTTGCTAATAGTCTAGTGCTAGCCGTGGCATCAAATCTCAAGATCTCTCTTTATGTGTAGTTCAATGTAGCAACAACGTATGATGCATGACAGATAATAAATTTCAATAAACTCTGATAAATAATTCTACTTAATGTGATGATAGCTAGGTTATACTGTCAGTGAATAAATAATTTATAAGAATTACAAACAGCGTATTGTCATCATTACATAGAATTATTTGGTAGGGAATTGTTAGCACCTTAAATGCAATCAAATGGCATCCATCCATCCATCCATCCATCCATCCATCCATCCATCCATCCATACATACATACATACATACATACATACACACACACACACACACACACACACACACACACACACATACATACATACATACATACATACATACATACATACACATATAAATACATATACAAACACACACTGTGATAATTATACACATATACCCATGCATGTATGCACACATGAGTACAATAACACCATCAGGCATAAACTACCAAATTCATATCATATTTAGTAATTATTCAGCCAAAATGGAAAAGATGAAGGTGTGCATGACAGTAAGTATGTCCATACACTTAGAAATATGTCAATCATTTTCAACGGGTTTGACATATATGGTATCCTTTCACACCACTCTATTCAAAATATGACAGCTATGTTTAAATCAGCATGTTTTAATAGGTATATATGCACTGTTAAAGTGAAATACTTGCCAACTAATGGCCCACAATTAAGGTCACTGATGTCTTCAAAAATATCAAAGGAGAATTAAAGTGCTTGGAGATGGAAAGGTCATAACTGCATTTTAAGCATGTTTTAAAACCCAGGAGAAATGTAGTTTTGCATTTATGTGATGTGTGTCTTGTCTATAACATTCAGTAGAGTTAGCACTTCATTTGTATATCCGGTGTCACTCCTCTTTGTTTATGGAGGTATATTTTTCAACTTAACTGTCAAAGCTATGTTAACAGTAACAGATGAAAAGTACATGTCTGTCAGGCACAGTTGTGTAAAGTACTGACACTTTGGCTTTTTTCATTTCAAATATAACTGTCAATATGCTGATGTGTCTGTCATGCACAACACTTCAAATTGCACTTTGCTGACAGTACATATTTCAAACAGACCATAAAGTTACTTTACTTTCATCACTTACTGCAAAGAACATATAATTCGCCACAAGTCATTATTTGCATGGTGTACATAGCATGATCCATGGTAGTGGTATTTGTACAGCAATGAACAAGTCATAACAGCTATTAAGTATTCATATTTTATGCACATAAATTAACACTTGATACACAAAATTACTTGAACACACACAGTTGTATATTTAAACTGAAATTTGCTGTTCTTGAATAACATATGCATATATGTAAATATGGCCCATGATGTTGGAGTGTCTACAGGGGTGATGGCTACAATCATGCTTTGCATAAACTGCTGCACTTTCAGTACAGGTGCTTGTGAAAGTATACAGCCATGGCAACTATCAAGACAGTACCATTAACTACTTGTACAAATACCACAAGTAAAAATCAAACATTGACACTCAAACTGTTTCTGTATGACATTTTCTGTAAATATTTCAAAGAACAAAGTTACCATCATCATAAAAAATGATAGTCCCTAAAAGAGAATGGAAATATTACATTTACTCTGGCTTGTACATAAAAAAGGTAACCATGGAACACACAAAAACAATAAAAAAAAATTCCAGTGGTTGATCGGAATACAAATAATACATGGTCAGATTAGGACAACACATTTGGGTGTGGGAAAACAGCTGTCTGGCAGTCAAGCTACAGAAAAAGTTGCAAAAAGCAATCGTGAACAAATGAAAGATATCCTATTTAATTCCTATAGCTCTGATAAGGTTGTAGCAATCAAAGCCAAGGGATTCAAACCTTGGGGTTTAATATTCCACATACAGTGTGTTATGTTCTACAGGACATCATGGGTTTTAATAACACATGTTGGAAGTGGCAATTTCTATTTATCAACAATGACATAGTAACCATACAAGTCTATTTTTATCTCAAAATACAAAATTTGATGTTTATTCAACTTAAATACATAGGGAATTAAGCCACTGTGCACAAACTGGACAATGAGAAATGCACATATTGCAATAATAGTCTGTTGTTCTTTAACGAGTGGTGGTGTAGTGGCCTTGCTGCATATGTTGAATGTAGTGTAATAATTTGACAAGCTGCATACATAATGAAGGAAATGACATTGCACCCATTACAAATAAAAAGGTTTGCATAATTCAATGTTATGCCATAATTCATTCAGCTGTTGATAGACAGTGTTAATTACCCTTTGAGAGAATGAATAAAAATAGTTAATAGTTACAAGCGTTTATCACAACGAACCGATTAACAACTAGAATATTATCAGGTATGTTTTGACTGTGTCCGGCGAAAATCAAAATTATTAAAGTGATATTAACAAAGTTTAAGGCAAAACAATTGATTTTCTAAATACCTATCTATGGAAGATAAGTAGACTAATATTAATATTATAAATGTGAAATATACCATCTGTTTAGAAAAAATCAGTGTGGCTTTGATATAATGTAATAGCAAATTTAGCAATTCTAATCTATATGCAGGTACCTATATAAAATGTCTCATTTTATACTTGTGTGTTTTGATTAAAAGCTACATAACAAGGGAAGTGATGGCCTGTCATCAGGAATTCGCAAAATTCTCATCTCCAAATGACAGCACTTTGCTAAGGTTTGGGAACCCTGGCAATGGGGGTCCGGTCGGCCCAGTTGGAATATGTGTGTGTGTGTGTGTGTGTGTGTGTGTGTGTGTGTGTGTGTGTGTGTGTGTGTGTGTGTGTGTGTGTGTGTGTGTGTAGAGGGGTGGGGTGTTTGGTCTGGTAGTTCTCATACAGATTACTATATCTTGCATTTAATGTACCATAAGTTTAGTGGGAGTTAAACCCTATAAAATACCTTGGGAACTCACTTTACCTACTTACAAACCTTGATAAAAACATTTGGATGATAAATGATCTAGATGTTTATTTGATGTATGCTGAGTGTGTTATATTGCACCATCTGGAAAGTGTAGGATTCCCACAGTCAGTTTGCCGCCCTACTTCTTCTTCTCCATATATGTGGTACTTAATTGCTAGCTATACCAAACATATCATAAAACAACTACAGGCCTGCTTATAACTCTTATATTATAGTTTTGTGAACATTATACAACTGCTGATATCAGACCGTGGACGACCAGATTGTGTTACAAATAGGGAAAGTAAACAAATTGAATTGGATTAATATCACATTGGCACAGCATAAAGTACAGAGACTTATATTACATTCTATCATTTGATAAGAACAGTTTTATAGCCAAGTTCACATTCACACACAAATTTCCAGTTCCCAGCACTTAATTCATATACATATAAAGAGGTCATAAAACTCTTCTTATTCAACAACAATATCTGTAATACAAGTCTCTGCTGAGCCACATGTTAATCCAATTCATTTGTTTACTTGCCATGTTATAACAGCTTGGTTTCATTCGTCCATGGTCTGATGATGGCAGTTGTAGTCATAAGTTGTGACTAAAGGGTTTGCACAGACCACTGGTTGACGCTAACATTTTGCTCATGGAAACAAAATATTTCTACTGAATTTCCACCTCACTGCTATCAGATTTTCATTTAAATTTTGTACAGACAAGATATATATACAACTTTTCAGTGAATCTGCATAAAAGAAATATATATACTTTATTTCATTACCAATACATTGTATACTAGCTCTTCATAGGTTCCAGTATAATAATCCACATGCATTTCAACAGCTGACATATTTCACAGCCTATAAATTGACCAAGTCATGCCAATCAACATACTTTCATCATAGTGTGAAATATCAAGAGGAAATTATACCAGTCTTTCAACAGTCTGTATATTTCAATGAGTCTCAGTGTTAAATGGGTCTGTATTTCAATGGGTCTGTATATTTCAGTGAGTCGGTATATTTCAGTGGGTCTGTATGTTTCAATGGGTCTCTGACTATATTTCAATGGGTCTGTATTTCAGTGAGTCTACATTTCAATGGGTCTGTATATTTCAGTGGATCTCCGTGGGTCTGTATATTTCAAAGGGTCTGTATATTTCAAAGGGTCTGTATATTTCAATGGGTGCTGTATATTTCAGTGGAGCCATACACACATCAAAAATAAACTTTTAAAACATTTTTAGTGGGTTTTCTTTTTCAATCGATCCTATTTCAATTTTTGTTTTCAAGTAGAAAACATTAGGAAGTTGTTTTATCAATTAAAAAGTCCAAAATTAAATGTCTATCATTTATATGAGGAGAGGAGAGTGATGTATAATTGATTAGAGTGCAACCATCTACATCTTTTGGATATTTTAATAGGACAAAATGAAATCTGATATAGAAAAGCACATTCACATAACAAGCCTGTTAAATTTTATAGTTATATGCAGCTACTGATAGGTCTAAAGCAGTGCCTTTGTCCTGAAACATTATATGTTACTTTATTTACATCAGACTCCCGCAGCATTACTGAAATCTTCTTGAGGCAATTCCAAACTATGTGTTAGATGATCTGCTTGGAATTGAAGGTATTAATATCAGTGTCTTTCATAAACGCACTGATTTTAAAGATCTAGTTATTTATAGGTGTGCACTCCTATCCATTACAAAATTCACTTCAGTATTTGACATTTTCAAAGATTTCACTACCAGCTTAAATTTCCAGTAAAATTTACGACTTTTAATCAAAAAGGTGGAGTGTGACCCCTAGAATACAATATCCAACCTAAATGTGAAGGCAGCTATTAAAAATCGTATTGCATCATAAATTGCGAGCCAGCTAGATTAAATGTGAAACACCTGCAATTGTTTCACCTTGTATTTATTATATCTTGACACCCTTTTAATAGAAAGACTTTATGAGATAATGTGATCTGAATTACAAATAGTGGGGGCAATATCATATACCAAATATCTAGCGTTTAATCTGGGGGGGTTTTAAGCGTTTAGGTTCTTATCGTGGGATTTTCAAAATGATGAGTCAACTTGGTCATTTTGGAGAAAAGAGACAAAACATTTATACATTTCACTGAGTTTTGAACAAATCTAACTCCAACTTGATACATTTAAACTAGTTTCAGCAGTTTTCTCTTACTACTCGGAGTATCATGTTTTCAAGGAGTAGCTAATGGCATATACCAGAAGTAAGTTAAGATATCTTTTTGATAGTGCTGGTTTTAAATTCACTGTTGAAAAACTCCTACATGTAAAAGTAATCACTCATGCATTTTCGTGTCTAATACACCATATTGTTATATTTCCATTAGCAACGACACATATATTAGCGACAATTTAATGCTTCCATACTTTTTATTTCAATTTTATCACGCTCATTCTGAAGACTTTGAGTCTATAATCAACAGATAAATTGTCTCTTAAATCAGGATGAAAACACCATAATCTCACTGTTGTTATAGATATGGCAAATGTGCTGACTTAATAAAAAAAAAAATGGCACTCCCATGAAAACCCATAACTGACTGTAACTGTCCCCAATCAAAATACCAATATCCTGCCAACCAGGCAATGTTCTATTGGTGTATACATAACATTGACAATCAATGTGCATCTACACAAATTGAGAGTATGAAAACTTGTTACATCACACTTTTATTGTAATATTATGATTCAAAGGTGCTAGGGAATTTTGTTAATGTGTTTATGTTGCCTTATAAAACATCCATAATTGAGTAACCTTTTTTACAATCAAAATAGTGACTATCCTGTCCAGCTGATGCCCTTTAATTGACGTTAACATATTAAACTTACATGCTACCATGTGAATGTTTACATGTATTGTATTCTTTATGTACAAACATAACAGTTTGCAATCTTACTGTTTGTTACTGTTGTTTAGTACAAGATGCTGAGAAGTTGTGTCCACATTTTGAAGCTCCGTTCACATTTTGTACTCCATTTGACCATATACCCTACACATGTATGCAATTTATACCATAAAAGTAATGACTATTTTATCACAGACCATAAGTGACATATTACTAATACCAAACTTACCATGTGAAGGTTTACATGCACTTTGTATTTCTAGCTAAAACAAAAAATGTATTTTTCACTTTTGTAATGTTTGGTACTAGGAAGTTTTGTCCACATTTTATTAAAAATAACTAAACATATAATACTCCTTTGAACTGCAGTCACTGTACCACAACACAAACCCTACAATGACTGTCCTGTTCAGTTGTTGTTAACATCAAACTTGCCATGTGAATGCTAATTTAACTTTGCATTATTAACATTAAAATTATTCTTGGTTCATTTAATAATGTAATCATATAATAATAATAATATAATCATATAATTATGTACTGATATAATTTATCAAAACATTTGCAAATTGTGTTTATGAATGTCAACATGCAGCTATCACAATAATGTTTATAGGTTAATCTTTAGTGGAATTACAGAAAGCAATCTGTAGGGTTTCTGCATTATCTTGCATTACTTCCATCATATAGCAATATCCGAAAAAATTTCAACTAAACTTTTTACATTTCAAAGTCTTTGAAAGTCTTAAAATATACACATGTAATTGTCTAATGTTGGTAACTTTTTATTACCATAAAATAAAAAATACAGATCTGATGAAATCTTACAAATCGTACGTAATTATTCTTTTGATATGATGATTTAATAGTGACAGTTCTGATTGAAATCTGACTGGACATAAATTTAACTTGCTATCTTTTAACATAAAAAAAAAATTAATTCAATTTAACTGTATAGTCATGTCCATGAATAAGGATTGTTAAAAAGGGACTCAATAATCACTCAGGAAAAATAAACTTACAACAAGTAAAAACTGTGATCAGAATAACCATACCTAAAGAAATAGAACAAGTCTATCAGAGAAATCAAACTTGGAACAGACACGGCAGACCTTGTGTTGTACAGCATGCAGTTCCCAGTATGCTATTTTTATACCACATTCTCTGAATAGTTTCTAGCAGTGTGCACTTTACCAGATTTCTCACTCTCTCTTACTCAGTCTCTAAACTTTGCAAAAACATTGTGCATAACTTGATTCGACATGTGTACAACTAAATGATTTTGTGAATTCCAACACATAATCAATTAGTAATGCTAAGCTCACTGAAGTACCTACAGGACAGAAACAGCTGTATGTCACTTTGATTGCATGACTGCATACACTGTAGGACTAGCTGACCTTTAGTATTTGATACATTCAGATTCCTTCAGTAATCCTTCAGGTATATATACTTTCACAAGATATGTGTCTTGCATCTTATTCAACTAATAGTTATGTGAAATACAATGACATTTATTCCAATGTGCATGTCTCTATGTTTTTGCCTCGTTGTTGGTGGTATGTAATTCCATCTTTAATTTGTATAAATTGCATACATCATAGTGTACAGTTGTGTCATTTACTTTCTAAACAAAAGAAATACTACTGTGTTGAAAATGCACTGGATCATAGTTTCCAGTCCAATCCCATATCCTGTTACAATAATTTTACATACTTATTCCTCTTACAGCTATAAAATTACACAAATATGATAAATGTGTTCAATGCCGCTACAAACCATTCGAAGAATTTTAACACACTACTTGACAAGTAATCCTCTATGTGTGTTTTCAAAAAGTTTTTAGCATTTATTCTAACCTGTGCAATTTTTATAGTATTAAAGCAAGTACATTCCCCATATTTATCAGCGTTGAATACATGTGCACAAATTAAACTAGCGATACCTTCTGTGATGCAAGTAAATTGAAAGTGGCATAAGCTGAGGCTACACACTTTTGAGCAAAATTTTTTCACTGCATATTTATAATATTTGTTTTAACCTTTACAATTTGAATGGTGATGAGACACTGATGACAAAATAAACCACTCTTTTATTCTGATCTTAATCCAAAATTGATCCTGTAAAACTAAAAGTGTAGCTGTGTATTAAATATTTCAATACTTGCTCCTTTACAGTTTCCTTTGAGTTCAGTGAACTACTGATAAGCTTACATACCTCAGTGTTGAATACATGCATGTGAATTAAGCTAGCAACCTTCTGTGATGAAAGTACTATAATTAAAGGGGCACAAGCTGAGTTTATACGTGTTTGAGCATACTTTTTGCTAGATATTTAAAAGATACTTGCTGTATTCTACTTTATACTTAGAATTAAAAATGAAACCAAACCTGGCCCGTACTTTGAAATAACTTTAATATGAAAAATTATCTGATAGCATAATTTATTATACAAATACAAAATCAAGAAAAATCCTACTATTAAATATTACACTAGTCTACCAACTGTTAAAATAATGCCAGAAGACATTTGTTATGTCACAGAAGGCACGCATCAACATTAACATTATACTAGAAGAGTTTAATCAAGGTTTTAGCGTAATAAACTTGTAAACTCAGCCTATGCCATTTTAATCAGTTTTGGTCTTACAATCTTTTTGTAACAATTACTTTTTCAACAATGAGGACACAGTAACAGGCTTGATATATGTAACATGACACACTGTATCATCTTGTATACCCATAATGACATAGATAAGTAGAAGCCCTTTTCAAGTGTGTGTACAATGAAATCCACTGTGTCAAATGATATGCTTTATGTGATTCAGTCTCTTTCTTTGTTTCATACAGCAAGTAATCACATTATAGTTATTAAAGGTGTACAGAGCACAAACTTTACCTGGCAAAATTAAGTCTTGAAGTTTATACTAAAGCACAGCAGTTATTAAATTTACCCTAATATTCGAAGTGTTGAAACGAAAGTCTGTTTGTGAGCAGAAATTTACATGATTTCCGAAATTAACTTTTTTCCCCAAGTGACTTACTCTGACGTTACATAAATAAGCGATTATTCAACATAATGGTTAGAACTTGGGATGGTTAAGAGCTTACAATCACACCCCATGCATGTCATGTTCGTCGTGACAGGCTTTGTATCTGCAGGGTGCAGATTTAAGCCCCATTGCTGACATTTGTTTCTGAATGGTTTAAAGTCCTTGGGCAAGATTTGAACCATGATTGTGCCTCAGTCAATCCAGCTATATAATTGGGGACCTGGTAGAATAGAGGTTGCAATGTGAATGCTTTAATCCTATGCACTTTATAAAGACTGCAATGGATTGTATGCTCACCTTGAAGTTGAAGAAAAAGGGCCGTTGTGTTGCCATTGATCCGTGCCAGAAGGAATGATTGTGAGTGCCTTGAGCTCTCAGGAGATAAGGTGCATTATAAATTCACGTCATTATTTGTCAATGAACAAAAAGCTCTTTATCTGGACATGACAACTACTGAACTTTGATTATTTGAACACTCGGATGAATGAATTATACTTACAGTGGTACTAAGGATGGCTGGAATACAAATTTGAGGGTATAGTCTGTGTCTGTATTCAGTTTGATGGTTTTGTTGTGGACAAATCGTTGTCCATCATGTTTCCAATAGACAGGATGGTCCCCACTATCTTCGTGTCCTCTGTTGATGTACATATACACCCGGAAATCATCTGATGAGATCATCATTTTGGCAAATTATGTAATAGCTCCTATTTGAAGGAAAACACAAAAATTTACAAAATTTTACAACTGTTACAAAACAGTTTGTTAACCAGGCTGGTAGACCACACTTTGAAAACATGCATTGAGTGGCTTCACGTTAAACCACTTGCCTCTTACCACTGCGGAACACTCTGGTTTCTTCATTCATTAATACTGAATGCTCATCTTTTTATTGGGTATTCCCTGTTGGATGATTTGTGAATAAATAAATAAAAATGTCTTTACTAGGGTTTCAAGCCAAAATTATTGGACAACATTAAAATAATGAGACTGTCATATTTACCTTCAGTATTAAAGGGAAGGTTATGTTATGCTTTTATCTGTCTGTCTGTCTGTGTTTGTGTTTGTATGTGTGTCTGTTGATCTATCTGTCAATCTGTCTGTCTGTGGACATGATATCTAAAAATCTACTGCTGCATCAATTTTACCTTGCTTCAAATCTTCCTTATAGAAATGACAATAAGTGAGTAAATTTTGGTCAGGATATCCTATGAATATTGATGTATCATTCGCATAATTAATTATTTTCAGTCATTAGGTTAATTAAGAATACACATCAAGATTAACAAAGTAAACATGTCCTATAAATCTTGTAGATTTTTAGTTTTGAGCGTCATTTGCATAATTAATGATTTTTTGGTAATTAAGCTATAGCTTAAGATTTCAAACTTCAAACTTCAAACAATATGATACACACACTATATAACAAATAGCTTGTTGATGAAGCTTTCTTAAATATAATTTGCAAAAATAATGATTTTTGGTAATTAGGCTATATCTTAAGATTCCAAGCTTCAAACTTCATACAAATTGGGGTACACTGCTTGTTGATATGGCTATCTTTACTATTCATTTGCATAATTAATGATTTTCAGTAATTATGCAATATTTGAAGTACACAAACTTCAAATTTATATAGTTTGGTATAATTACTTTTCAATTAAAGGGTATGTCATGTATGATAGCTATAGCTCAAAATTGTACACATTAACAATTAGATTCTATGGGAAGTAAATTCTCAAGACTTTGTAAAAGGCCTTCAGTTTACATCTGGTTATCAGATTACCCTTCTCTGTTTAACTAAACAGATCTCAGCAGAAATATCTCAGCTCTGTAAAATTTATCATTCTGAAGGAATTTCCCAAACCTTGGAAAGATTTTTATGTTCTAATTTTCAGATTATATGTTCAGATCATCATTTGGTGTTTTTGATTAGTTTTTTTTAATTGTTTGCCTGATATTCTGTCTTTAAATATGGTAGAAGCCTTCATGTAAAGACTTCAGTAACCTTCCAGAGAGCTCTCAATCTGATGATTTAGTTGTCTGATTGCTATATGATTGTCTTCTGAGTGGCTAAGGTTTCTTAAGCCCACCTGAAGGCCTTCTGAAGCCTTAATTATTGCCATTATGTTTGGTATGGGTAGTTTTAGCAACTCTACAACTGAGGCCCTGGACAACATGTTTGTATGGGTAGTCTTAGCAACTCTCGCAACTAAGGCCCTTAGGCAACACATGTTTGGTATGGGTAATCTTAGCAACTCTTACAACTGAGGCCCTGGACAACATATCAAGACTTATGAAATACACGAAGATATTTTGCTGCTATCATTCAATTGTAAACATCACAAATTTGAAAGAATGATCCTTAGTGAAGGAACTTCTTGAAGTTATATCTGTCAATTGCTAAAAAACATCTGTCTAGTTAATATCTAATATGAGGGGCATAGAAAACTGGGGCCTGCTCATGTAAATGTGTAAATAGTCTGTAAGTGAATACTATAATGAAAATAACATGTGGAAAGAATCTCAACATACACTTCTACATTTCAAACTGTTTTACATACTAGCCCAGAGACCTGTCTATCTAGCTTAATTGTTCATTCAGGTGGCAAACAGCATTGTCAAGCCATATCTCCAGGCTATAATGATACGTGTATGAATTTGCAATTGTTTGATACTATAGGGAGTCATGATGGTCAAAAGGTACATGTAAGACTGCCAAGCTTGGAATTTGCAATTTGTCAGTTCTGCCATAGACATCATTACAATTTGTTTCTGAATGGCAAA
Organism: Glandiceps talaboti; assembly: GCF_964340395.1. NCBI lineage: Eukaryota > Metazoa > Hemichordata > Enteropneusta > Spengelidae > Glandiceps > Glandiceps talaboti. The sequence continues at coordinate 7,997,843 of NC_135550.1, read as the reverse complement.
GTCCCTGGGGGATATGCACCATGTGAACCTAGCTGTGTAATTAGAGAACCTGGTAGGATAGAGGTTGCTAAGTGAAGGATATATCCTGTTCAATGAATTGTAATGCTCCCAAGGTAGTATTTATGCCATTTTACATCTCTGCAGGGATCAATTAATTTTCCTATAAATGTATTAAACTCAATTGATATATGCCACGAATATTAATATTTAATTAAGAACTTTGTGAATTACATTAAATAATTATGTAATAATGCTTGAAAATATTCAGAACTGGACACTTGAACCATTCTTTTATATTAAAGTTCATATGAAGTGTAAGAAATGTAAGTAGCTGTGGCATCAATCTGATTAAAATCCGATGTGGTGAAAGCGGCTAGATGTCCTTATTTACCTCTATTCATCGTGTTGTGATGTTTGTTTTGTTCAGAGTGATCACCGCCTTTTGCGATCACTCAGTACGAAAACAAACGAGACAAAACGATGGAAATAGAAGTAAATAAAGCATTTAGACGTTTTCACCACATCGGATTTTGATCAGATTGCCGTGACATAGTCATGAAGAGTATCCTCAATAACAAATCTTGTTTACAGTTGGCCAACTTTAATAGAACTCTGGTGTACAAGGAATTCCACTATAGATTTAAGGACATTTTTCTGTCTAAATTTTCTCAGACACGCAAAATAACATCAAAGTTGACAAATTTAAACATCTAACGTATTTTGTAGAAACTCAAACATTATTTTTCTTAAAACACTAACAGGGTCTGACTGACAAGAATACATGAGGCTTCCATTTACATTTGATTTGTCAGATAATACATTGGTCAAGATTACTCACATACTAGGAAGTTGAAAATTCCATTGTTTTGGGTTGAAGCTTCCATTAATTTGGGAAACATATCTAAACATATTAGTACAGCACAGAGAGTGGGATATCCCTCTCTCTTTCAGCTCTTCTATATATTATATTGTACATTATTTTGCATATTCGTGAATTTAAATTCAAATGTAACATGATTATCGCAAATTGACAATGTTTTATTTCGGCATATTTTCCACTACCCTGTATTACATCACAAAATTGTTTTACATAACATGACATTGTTTTACATAATACATTAAGAAAAATTATTGTGTTTGACATCACATGGCACTACACTGGTACAGTGCACCACATTACAATGTTTTACAGTACATTACATTTCACTTTCCCTCCACAAATATATCATGATCATGCAGATGGCTATCAGGTGGGATTTGTGGTATGTAGTAAACACATTGCAATTTGACCTTGCAAGTTTTTTTTCCCTTCATTTTTTTCAATTTAATAGGATAAAAATGATGAGCTGGTGTGATTTGACATGATGGAATTTAGTCACGAAAGTATTCGATTAAGTTGCAGGCAAGGCTATATACCATGCAATTTGATGGGGGTTTTTTAGTGCATACACGGAGTGCTCTGGTATCGAATTACTTTCTACGTCTGTGTTGCCTGCTAACATACACCCTGCATCCCACTAGCATAGCCTATTTTTAGAACAGGCCAACCTACTACTAAAAGTTACAATATTGAATGTGCGTGGATGGTGTTCAATGTACAGACCGTGGTTTTTTTAAATGGAGTTGGAAACAGTTGGAGCCAAAGCTTGGTTGTGTTGTTGTTGTTGTTGTTGTTGTTGTTGTTGTTGAATGTCTAACAAATATATGCATAATATAACATGTGTGCATCGATTGCAGTGTTCGGGGTTCCCGTCCCTTAGTCTCGGCGTGTGTCCCCTGTCCTGGTTTAACATTTCCCGGCTACGATGGCCGACGTGCTCACAAATTATGAAGAGAAAAATTATGTTTACTTATTTACTTACCGTCGCCTTTCACTGAATAAGTTTGTGCAGGAAAGCACCTCCGAGCATTTTAGTCAAGTCAAACTCAGTGAAAACGAGGAGTACCAGTGTCGCGAGTTAACTCAACTTCTTTCTCCACATTCGCTATCAACAATTTGGTCAAGATGAAAAATATTGAGAGCGTATTCACACAACGTACCAACTATATTGAGTTTCTATTTTGGGATCGGGAAGAAACATTTTTTGTTAAGGGGTGGATGACCCGTGTGGGGAGGGAATACACAATCAGCCGATTTCTAAACCTACTTTCACCACGCATACGTTTTGCTACACACGGTTGATTTTTTCCTCCATAGGAAAATCGTGTATCGAGAACGGTGTCTACAGACCATATTAGCGTATGTGCTCTTAGTGCAGAGGTCATATTAGTGCTGTGAAAGTGACGTGTGTTTCTGGCACCATTCTTTCCACCCTACGAAATAGTAGACTGGTTACGATGTATAGGTGATGGACACTATCCTTACCAAAAATAGTCACTGAATATTGTAGTGAAATGGTGCCAATACGCGATATATACCATCATGTTGTGTAAATGTTTTATGTCTATATGGTAAGCAAATTCGTTGGTGGGATGAATTTATTAACCTGTAGAGCTTTTCGTTGAGCAAGTATGATTTTATCGACAATAGAGCTAGGAAAATGCCTTGTGAACATGCCGTACTTTGTAATGTACCGTGAGACAGCTAATATCCACATCATTACGTTATATTTATCGAATTATAGCACACCGCCGTCGACTATCTTTTTTTTAGCATCTAGCGGAAAGAAAATGTCGATTTTTATTTTCAGTGTCAATGAACGAATGAACCAGTAGTGTTACCGATGATTTATAAATGTCCGCCAAGTGATGGTGATTAATATGATGGATCGCGTTGTTGGTAGTAAAGCTTCAGAGAAGGATGGATAGGGATCGAGACTCGTGTGCTTTCTTAGCCCTTTAGCCAGAATAAAACTGTATTTCTCTATTGAATTAATGTGGAAGTCGATTCTAAAATGAAAGTACAAGAGCCACAATTAGTTCTTAATACTATGTCCACAAACCGGATAATAGAACCTCCCAAGGTCCCTTGTAGGCGAATTGCAATTGTAAATCTAAATATGATACAGTGATAATATCATTTGTCACACGTATGTAAAAAAGCACGTTACCTTTTCAGTTACATAAGGGATGTATTGGTTGATTGGTTGGTTGGTTGGTTGGTTGGTTGGTTGGTTGGTTGGTTGGTTGGTTGGTTGATTGATTGATTGATTGATTGATTGATTGATTGATTGATTGATTGATTGATTGATTGATTGATTGATTGATTGATTGATTGACTGTCCATGCATGGATGGTTGGTTGGTTGGTTGGTTGGTTGGTTGGTTGACTGAGACCTAGAGACTGACTGACTGATTGATTTACTGACTGATAGCAATATTTACTGTTCTTTATTGATCTCCTGAGGCTTAGAATATAATAGTGATGTATTGAGAAATTTCCAACATTTACCTCTTACAGCGACTGTCTAAAGATTCTTCCCCGCTCATTTTGTAGCTGTATGCCCTCTACGGCCTAAAATAAACGTTCAATATCTTGTGACTTCCGCATAGAGGAAAACATATAGTAATTCTTGTTGCATAGAAACATTGTTGTTATGGTTTGTTTGTTTGTTTTCGTAAACATAACTAAGACCGCGTGCCCTGTATGCATATATTGCATTTTTTGAATTCTACATCTTTCGCAAATAAACATATACTGTAGTCTAATAATGAACACAATCTCTCTCTCTCTCTCTCTCTCTCTCTCTCTCTCTCTCTCTCTCTCTCTCTCTCTCTCTCTCTCTCTCTCTCTCTCTCTCTCTCTCTCTCTCTCTCGTGAAATATGGTTACATAAAAATAAAAAGTACGCCCCTGTGACTTATGCTTTGACAAAAACGATATCTTTAGACTTCCATTTTCCTAAGGTCAATGTCCTTCTAAGTTCTACATGTATATCGCGTGTATCGACAATGTATGTATTACCTCCACTAATAAATGCCGGGCGGACGTAATGTTTTTATCCCTGTCTGTCTGTCTGTCTGTCTGTCTGTCTGTCTGTCTGTCTGTCTGTCTGTCTGTCTGTCTGCCTGTCTGTCTGTCTGTCATTAATCATTTTGAGTTTTTTCGCAAGACACCTTTACAAAAGTGTTATCAGTTGAGTATAAGGATGTCTGTTTTGTACACCTAAATTAAAAACTCAATTCCTACTGGGCCTTTCACGTGTTTGATGAAATTCTGTGGAAATATTGCTAATGACGATTGATTAGATCCTATCTCGGATCTGAGTTTCAATGAAGCTTTTCGAGAAGCCATGATAACAAAAAAAAATAGTCTAATCATTACATCAGAACGTACATTGCAGAGGTGACTTGCATTTTAAATTAAATCGGCGCTTTTTAATTCGTAATAACAAAATAACGAACGTACTTAATTATAAAATTTCATTTTTTCATTAAACCTATGCTTGTTAATTCGATAATATTGATGGAACACTAATTAATTAATTTGAATTTAAATATTATATTAGATGTGCCATCATGATTTGGGAGTACTGGCATTAAACCATACACATAGCGCTTCAGCCGTTAAAGGCTTTGGTCTTCTGAAGAACTGCTGAGGTGTTGACGGAGCGCAATGTTCCGTGATTGGTGGGTGTGTGTATATAGGTGTGAAGAGAAAGCTCGGATAAACCAACAAGACTTTTTTTTATCATTATACATTTATTCCAATAGTACATTTTCCACACTACTTTGTTATAAAATACACTAAGCATTAGACAAAATAGTAAACTTTTGAAAGCTACTGCATCCCTCAAATATACTACACCTCATTTGGATGCTAGTACTGAATACCTCAGTATATGGCACAAGAAAATTTACTTTACACATGCAGCCTCTTGTTTTCTCCTCATGGTTGTCTATATGCACAGTTATTGTATTTTTCTAATGGTAGTATTGTGATTTTCATAAAATTTGGTCGCAGGGCAGTATGTTCTGTCTTGTTAAGAAGAATGTGTAATTACACTGTGTAGACGTCTCAATGTGTATATTCAATGATGGAATGTTTCAGTAATATGTTACAGACTGTCGTTGGTGGCGCTATTACCAACCCTGTCAACAAATAAGAGATGATGAAGACTCTCCCGCAATGTAGTTTACAGTAAACTGTAGAGTCTACGATCTTGATTGTTATTGTAATTGTGTAGTTTTTATGAAGAACTTTACAGAACTACTGATTTGAACGTTGTTTTTTTTTCTCTATCCGAATCAATTCGATTTATGCATCACAAAATATTGTGTATACTACAAGTGTTTAAAAGTGACTATTAAAATTGTCATTGTCCCCGTTTCTATATATGTAATACTAAAAAGGAAGATCAAACAAACAGTAGCCTCTCTTCATTCATATATCTACTCTTCCTGGCGACTAATATAAAAGATAAAAATACATCGATATATTTCTTGAGTTTCCCACTCTCCATGACAAATGTTTTACACAACGTCTGCTGAAGTTGTTGTCAGTCCTAGAAAAGAGAAGAGAGAAAGTGTTCTCTGAATTTATTTACGAACTCAATAATTTACACATTTGGCACCAACTCATTCAAGTGATCAAAAGTAAAACAATTCACCAAACGTCGACATATTTAACACACGACCGGTTCAACTGATGCAGAGGACCGCAGGTGAATTTGCTATGTTATAGAGATCTACACGAGTTTTAGGACGTCACGCCGAACGTTGAGGTTCATTAGAACTTACGAGCTCGAGATAACTTAATTTTCGCCCGCTCGGCCTCACTCGAATAGATCTCTATAATATGGTAACTTCACGAATACCTGTATGCGGGACATGTGTACGTTGCAATGTCATCAACCTTCTCGTTAACATCTTCCGACCGCAAGGTGGCGGGCTTCGTAATCTATATATCGATGGTATTATAATATGCGCAGTGGAAACGGACGATGCATTTCTTGAAGTTGAAAAGTCGGGGTAAAAGCACGAAGTCAATGCATTGCTTTATGGTGGGTATGGAAGTTATTTATCTTGAAAGATAAATGACTTTACTGAAGTTTATGCAGCTATTCAAAAACCATGAACTTTTAACATTTGCGAACTATAAATGCCCAGGAATAAATGGCAAGTTACACAAACATTTTACCTGGGATTTGTTTTTACCTTATTTGAAGCATATCTGTGTGACTCTGATATTTCCCCCGACCAAAATAGTTTCCACCTCGTTGAGGGGTATACGGTGAGCGTACTCCAATAAATGACGTCCATTCACGGCCACTTTGTAGCTACCAGGCTCACACAAAATGATGATTTCAAAATTGGTATTTGGTGCGAATGGAAAGTATGGTGCATTCCTTTCTTCTGCGCCCCACTTGTCATTTTTCTTTGTGTTGCATACGATCTGAGATTTACCGAAACGAGGGTTCAGGTGTAATGCTATTTCGTGGTGGGTTACCTCTGAATCACGTTTACACAGATCAACACGAAATCTGTGGGAAAAAGACTTGGGTTAATTACTGTAAAGTTGAACGAACTTTTGAAAGGTTCGATATGAACATTTATTAGATTATGTACATTTACACTTTAATAGGAGCAGAACTATGAAAAACACTTTTATAGTATATCAAGAAATAGTGTACACACACACACAAACACACACACACATGTACAGAGAGAAACCTTCAAGTTTACGACCATGCAACAATACAATACAATACAATACAATACAATACACACGCACGCACGCACGCACGCACACACACACACACACACACACACATATACATATATATATATATATATATATATATATATATATATATATATATATATATATATATATATATATATATATATATATATATATATATATATATATATATATATATATATACAGGTGCATGCATGCAGTGCTACAAAAGTACACGCAATCAAGTTAACACCCCTCCACCCACCCTCCTATATATTGGCCAATGTACGTCAGACTTTACGTGGAGGGATTTTGACGTTTTAAACTAACTGTAGATCCAATTTGCATATCACTCATCAGACCATTTTGACTTATTTGACACTCGCAACTATAATAACCCAATACAGCAAATATATTCCAAAGGGGTTCACACAGACAGACGTACAGACACGATGTTTACACCTAGCCCCACAGGCAATTTACCAAGTAAATAAGCTTACAGCCATGCGGAACTTAATTGTTAAAATAAACTTCTCAATGACATGCCATGTGTTTTTATGACATTTGTTTCCATGTCAAAACTTCCTAAAATGATCAAATCTTAGAACTACATTTCCCCTTTTATTATCTTATTTTCATCAGCCACTACCCTACCACCTGTGGAAATATTTAAACATACCTGTCAGGTTGACTGTTGGCAATACCAGAAACATAAATCAATCTGCCTGGATACATCCCACCAGGAATACAGCCTGAGTATGGCAATGACTGATAAAGAAAGATTTAATAAATACCAGATTATCATGTAAACACTGTTGTATGCTTACCTAATGGTGCTGTGTTTATAACAAGACGAAGGCTACATACTAGTACAAGTTTTAGAAACCATTAAAAGTTGAGTTTTTTTTGAGACCGTCCAATTTTTCATTATTAGATAAAAAGTCGTGTCCACATACACATTACTGACAGACACGATTCATGACAGCACAATGAGTATATACCACTGTTTTAATATTTGCAGGTGGAAAAAAAGCAAATAATGCTGAATCATTCACCGTTTCTACATAGTTGAAAGGAGAGACACACGGTTGGGAAAACACGACCCTTTGGCATGTAAGCAGTTGACCACAAAACATGTGATTCTATATTGCAGTGCTATACTTACTGGATTCGTGATAACGCCACCACAGGCTCCTTGTGGCATAGACATGCCAGAACTCATACTTCCTCTGGTCTGTGTTACAAAAACAAATATTCGGAAGCTATATTTAGTATTTGTAGTACTTCATCGATCTTATATTTTCTTTGTCACGTACGAAAGCCGAGTTTTTCTAAAGTACAGGATGGGGGGGGGGGGGAGACCACATGGTTCGAGGTAAAGTTTCTTTTGTCTTGTATCGAAGTACAGACTTGGGACATCGAATCAAATGTTAAACGTCGGAACGAAAAATGGCACAAAAACAGACGAAAAAGCCCTCAAAATCACATCAAACGCTACAATTATCGCAGCTACTACAACACACACAACTCGTGGATGAGGTTATAAATTGTTCATGAATGCAAAGTTCAGTTCCACACAATATAGTATTCAAAGTCCCGACACAACGTTGAGTTTCCAAGGAATAATAAGTAATAAGTAGTAAGTATTAAATATAGTTTCGAACTTCCTCATACAGGAATCCAACAGCATATTACAGCAACGTTGTAGGTTTATCACAGATCAAATTCTGAAGATCAGCTCCCACAACTGTCCAACATTTCCCTTTTATAGTAGTATTAAAACAACTCTATTGCATGCCACACACGATTGGATAATCCTAATTGTCACCAGGTTTCCTTCATAGTATATGCAAATTCAATCAACTTGTTTATCTACTAATCCAGCCATCTGTCGGAACTTATTATGCAAATTTACTACTTAACTGGTAATATATGCTGTCAACAACCCTGATCAGTCAACCTAATGTTAGTGACCCCGGCCAATAAACATTACCAATATCACAACTTTCTGACACTCTTGATTGAAAAAAAACAACAACATTATTTTCTAAAGCGTTGAAATCGTAGGAAATACAAGTATGTTTACTGTGGGATTGTGGAAATGTATCTATAGCTCATGTACCGATCACGGTGATTGCCCCCCCCCCCCCCCCCCATAACAACATCGAGATATGGCAAAACTATTGGAAGGTAAAATACCGGTTTTCTGTTTGAACCGATTAGGCTGTCAGAAACGGTTTTAGGTTGCTCTAACAGGGAATGTCTCATTTATTTATGTCCTGTAAATTAGGCAGAGTTTGTTTTTCATTTTAAACTTTGAAATGGGTTACTTTTACTACTTTACCTCGTCAGGTCCATGGATACTGATCGATTGGATGCTCACTTCTCCGTTGATTTGTAATGTATTGATATTCTTTAGTGGTCGAATACGATGTTTGTATTCGATGAAATGCTTACCATTGACTGCAACCTGGTAAAAGAGACATTATCAATTGAAACAAGATGTTCTTTGGATATATTCAGAAGTATAGAATTAGCAAATGTATTTCATATTAGGAATATTTTAAAATACAGCAGTCGTGACATAATATAGTATGTCCCTCAACGGTTACATTCAAAATTTCCTGCAATTTCGCATGTTTTCATAGACTGTCACCACAGCAACCAAACAACCAACCTTGTATTGTTCCTTCTGGGATAATATCATAAGTTCAAAGTTTTCACCACATTGAAATGGGCTGAAAGGCATATCCCGTTCTTCCTTCTGCCACTTCTCGTTTTGAAGCGTGTTTCTTACAACGGCCCCCTGTTTCACTCTGGGGTTAAAGTGGAGTGCTATATCGGCTCTGGGCTGAGTAGATACGCCCACTGTGAGGTTAACATGGAATCTGAAAATAAGGTGCAACGATACACATTGTAAAATGATGTAAATGTGAATGATAGCAGTTCATCCTATTTTGTCGTATTCCTTTAGGACCGAGGATTATGTAAATGTTATCCCCTCTAATATCATTTATATTATGGGTAGACGTTAATATGTCTATGATGTTATGAAGGTGCCAGTTAATTGTTCAGCAATATTTTAGTCACCAATTGACAGCACATTAGTGTCGGGGATTATGTCTACAGGTAGAAGACTTGTTTCATTTCCAGCTATCTTTACCAGCTATATTGCTATCCGTACAATCTCAAGGTTCCTTAGTGGATTTAGGGAAGTGCTGTCAGTTTGTGAATATCATTCATCATTCGGTATATATTGTTTTTGTGAAGTCAATGAATACCACATTGGGAATTTGGTTGATTTGCATTCTTTTGGTCGATCCAATTTATCATTGTTAACAATCCAACCTGGTATCTATACTGTCAAATTAGCGAAGTATAGTTACCCGGGTTACCGAGTGAATACAATGGGTTACACATTACAAGCGCATCTGACTGTTTTAATTTCAGCAGTCATTAAATTATAACATAGTCAATTTCATGACAACACTTACCTTTCACAGCTTTGGGGTACACTGCCATAAATGGTAATCAGTGTCCCTTTCTTCATTCCATTGGGTATGTTTCCAACATAAGGAATAGCCTAGGTAGAAAAAAACCCCATTGTGATTATCATAAGAGGTTGGGAAGGCTGACCGTTGATACAACAGCCTTTAAAGTTGGTAATTTAATTAATAGTTATCGAGTTCATTCAGCTTCGTACTGAGGCTTAATGAGGACACAGGAGTAGTATTTTTAAACCATGTGAATAGGTTTTTTTACCACATGAGTAGCTTTTATTTCATGGGAGTAGTTTAAAAAAAATAGTCTTACCACGGGAGTAGGTTTTTTAAAACTAAAAAAAAAATACTCCCATGGTAAAAAAAACCCTACTCACATGGTTTTTAAAAAACTACTCATGTGTCCTCATTAAGCCTCCGTAGCTTCGGTTCATGTAGGTACTGAGTATTGGAAGGTTTATGGAGGGGAGGGGGTGGTTTGTACAAATAGAAAAATGTTAGACCGGCCGGCCAAGGAAGTGGATAACTCGATAGTCACTGTCAGTATGTACTAGTATAAACACATAACGGTTACATGCTGTCATTTTGCAAAGTGAAAAAGGGGGGTCACCTTATTTTCAACAACTGAGCGAAATCATGAACCACCGTACAACAAATGTATGTGCGTACAATAAACCATAAACAATGGCTATAAATATACGTTCAATTATAAAATAAACTCTTTGTCTCTTGATACATCCCAAGTATATGACATGGAGTCATAACATTGCACCTTTTAAGCAACAGTTTTGTTAGAAATGTCTTCTCAATATTGCAGGCCATTAGTTGCATTATGTCATCATGTGATATAAAAACTTGCATGTGTAGCTGTACACATAACACATAAGAAATGAAATACCATGAAATTTACTAGATGGACTGACTCTAAAATCAGTGCCCCCATTCACCTGAACATGTTGAATTGCAGACAAACATAGCCAATAGAGACACACTTTCAAATAATTTAATGAATTTGTATCTTTAAATGGGAACTGGCCGCCACTGTGTATGTTTTCCCCAAATTTTCTCACTTTCTACTTGATCTTTTATTTATCATTATTTATGTCAATATGACTTGAAATGATTTAAACTTTTGAAACCCTAAAATTAGTGATACTTTTGTGATATAACTAAGTTGTGTTTTACTTCGGAATGGTGCTCTAAGTGGCCTCCAAATGGTGTTCATTCAAAAAGCTCTAACCGTGGGAGGGGGACACCCCTCCCAACCAAAAAAACCCGCGTTTGTATAGCAGGCGCACACGCGCGTAGTGTGCACTTCTCCCCATACTGTTTCCAGTTCTCTCCCTATTTTGAAACTTACTGAAATCCCCAGGTTTACAATTATATTAACTCCATTTCTTATATTGTACTTTACAATTAGCTGAATTAATCTATAATGGTAATAGTTCACTCAATCTAAGAGATATCCTAGAACTTTTCGTTACTAAACCATGAATATTTTGCATGTCCATATCCCATGAACAGAAAATCATACTTCTCATAGGGTTCCTGTCTAAAGAGCTTTATACATGTGAAGCAATGGATTTGGGACAGTAATTTACCAGATACACTTAAAATTACTGTAAATGTAAGAAGTAAAATGAACTATGCAGTGTGCTGTATTGTGCGTTGAGAATCTAGAGTGTCTTTTGCAAGCATAAGAAGAATATTTCTTGTCAACAGATGTCGGGGGGGGGGGCTCAGTGTGTTTTTTTTTATTTGTCAGAGGGGTGGATCTTTTTGTGGATGAATCGCAGGGGGGTCACTATTTTTAAGTACAATACGAACAAGAAGTCACCGGCCCACCCCCGGCCTTATAAACTGATCGCTCCCTAACCTTTTATCATGTTTCTAGTATTATACTTCAATTTTAGTTTCATTAAAGCAAAGTCGTAAAATGTCACTGGGGCTCTTGATGGAAAAAATCGCGCCCCTATCTCTTTTCCTAATGCGAAAATTTTCCGGTGTTTTTTTTGTGTGTGTGTGGCTGCTAACGCCTACCATGGTTGTCTGGCATACCACTCGTGACCCTCATCGATAACGTCCAATGTGCACTCCTGTATACTAGTATATCATGTACAGCCTGAAGGCGATACATGACATAAAGTCCTCGAGATTTGATCAGCAACCAAGGAACACTGAGGATTCCATGACATATCGCGTCCAACAATGTCATGCCTTATTGTCATGCCTATTACCGCTAAATAAAATGGATCTGAATATTCATTTTATGGTCTGTTGTTGCATATGCATGTCTGCTGGCTCCCATGAGGCAATGCATGTACATAGCAAGGACGTACACTGCACAGTGAATGATGAACAAGTTTCAACAGTTTTTTCTCAGTCATCACATCTAATCATGAAATGACACATTTTGAAAATCACGAATGGAAACAGCCATTTCATAGGGTATTTGGCTTATGTCAATTCTTGGACACATTGTGTCACGGATTCTGAAAGTGGGTCCGGGTACAGTAGTAGCGTGTTGGATCGTGACTCATTTTAACAGTAAGCATCGTTGCTCCGGGTTCAGTGATCTGCATTGCCGGGACCTCATTGCTCACACAGTCTGATGGAACTATAAATAATTTTGTGTACTGAAACGCTGGCTGCATTCTGGTCATTCTGTACGTGTGTTAGCAATAATGGCATATTCACCGTAAAACTACTATACGCAAACTGAAAGTAAAAATGTATGCTGTGTATTTATCTGTGATGTCCAAGGTGTTGCAGAGGCGTCGAATACACAAAAAATCACTTTTAACCCTGCTTGGTATTTACGTTGATGACTTGGCTCTCCACCGAAACTCAGTGATGTCTCAGCCCGATCACGTCGGTAAACACCGCGTTGGTCAGTTAACGTTCACAAACCCAAGTCTTCATTGTGTAATACAAAGCGAAAGAGAAATAACACAGTTTCCGGGTACTGGTATATGATAAATGCAGAATTCGCCTGTGTGCAATCTCAGACCACTATAGAGGTCTGAGGTGCAATGCATGGACAGAAGCGTTCTTTTGAGATTCAATACAGTTATTTTCGGATCCCAAGCTGCTAAACGAACTATCAAGATCAGTGAGCCCACAGACAGTAGACACAAAAAAGATAAATGTAACACGCAAACATCGCATACACAGTGTGGACTCTTTTTAACAACTGGACTGAAAATATGGAACTTTGACGCGAGATTCTGAAATTTATTTACACAATTTGAACCACTTTATATTACTCATTTAATATTTAGCATGCCAGCACTGGCATGCATGTTGATGTAACGTGTGACCTCATAGTTAAACAAAAGTAATATTTATTTATTATCTCCAATTTGTCAAAGTATAGTATATTTTCTGCAACTGCAAAAGTCTGGTAATAAATGCAATAACGTTCCCTTTCCCTTTCGTTTTGACAAGTTCCGTACATCAATACATGAGGTGATTGGTGCCGACATCGCACATTGTCAAAATTGAAGGGTCACCTTTTTCTACGAAATTCTTGAGTGTCATTACCTTTACCTGGAATCCGTGCTGATTCCAGGTAAATTCCAAAGAAAAACACACGGTATGCAAAGCTCAGCTAAAAATGAAAGCTATTGGTATAGGTTATATACTAGCATTTCTAGTCAAATTGCTTACCTTTTTCTACTTTTAATATGCATTGGTGCCTAGTAAAGGGAACATTGCCAGCGAACAGGTTAAATGTATTGAAGCATGGTATGCTCAAACAGAATACGTAGCTGATGTAGTACTTACGGGATTGGAGATTGCTGGTGGCCGGGCAGTATATGGTGCAGGTTCTGGTAGAGGTGGGAACGGATAAGCCGGTGTATAGTATGGCGGAGGTTGGGGATTCCAAGACATAGTTACGAACGTACGGTATTAACACCAAGTCTTTGCAGCGGGGATCGTGTTATTCTTTCGTCCAGTGTTCTCTACAGAGACTGTGTGTTATTGGGTACTGGCAACCGTGCGTGAGCTTTTAACTCGTTCTAGGCTGGGTTCTAGGTGTACGTCATTTGTACACACTGAAGTGTTGATAATATCCAATCGCCGCTCGACATGTCAGGACTGCCTGATCAGTATGTAAACCACCTAACTTGGTCTCTTCCAGGGGCTCTTGTTACTCCCACCGAACCAAACTGCACCTCAAACAATAGAACATATATTGCATCTACAAACAAATTTTTCATATTGACCTAGTTGACGTGGTATGTCAAAGCCGACAAAAACAAATAATGGAATACACATATATTGGATTTAATACCACAATATATCTACAATTCTTGTAGAATGGTCTCCCCTTCCTTGTCGCACTATTTTTTTCATTATGTTAATTAACATAAACATTAGCATACAGAGTTCTAGATATATGTGTAATGTGATCACCCATTCCGACTTGTTCTGTCTCCAATATACATGTAGACGTAAACCGCCCAAAGGTCGTGATCCTAATACATGAACAACCCACAGCACAGCTAACACAGCAAGCTAGCCACATACTATCGCTGTTGTTCTATACGCCCGTATCATAATATGTAAAAAGATGTCGTTGAATCCAATGAAGGATGAGTGATTTATCATAAGAAGGTTGCCTCGAGATGAAAGTGACAATCATGATGGTTATTGTTGCCTGGTAACCATCAGTAATCATATGACACCTGTTGTTGATACCCCTGAAGTTGATACATACTGTGACGTGTTAGAAGTTCAATGATTTTGTCAGCTTCGTGCATGGCTTCGTAGTACTAAATCAACGGTATTCATGAAACAAGCCTGATAAGTTTGTTTTTGTTTTTTTATACCAAATTGCAAACAGTTGTGTGGAAATCTATTGTGTAGTATTAAAATGTCCAGTGAACATGTTCTGATGTCTGCCACAGAGGAATGTTTAGTAGCCTGTGCTGTGGTGTTATTTGTTTCTGCATTTTAAAGTCGCGGCGAAGAAATACCAATGTATAACCTTGTAATAATAAGACTACTATTCATTTTGCCAATAAGGTGTAGCTTAGATATGTAATGTTTTCGACTACTCAGTAACTCAAAGTTTGGGTTGCTGTATACATACATGCTTCGTACACTCGTCTTTTGTAAATCGATGCCAACGATTCTCCAAAACCTCTCACATTTTTACGAGCTCGAGGTAATCACGGTTATGACTTGTTCACATAAACCTCAAAGTGAAACTTTTGACTCGCTACAGTGAACTTTTCTCTCAACAGAGAGATAATAAATTGTTTGATGTTGTAGTAGTATTAGTAGTACCTTTTTCTCTTGTTGTTTACTGACTATGTGAAGTGTTATTAGGACCAGACTTAGGGTGTAGAGAGGTTCATAGAATAAGATGATTCCTATGACATTAGATTTGACTGAAAGTTGCCGTGTTTGTACGAGGGTTACATGTGACACATTTACGAACCTCACAACCTACCCTCTGAATCTATCACACTTAGACTACGATCCTCTCACCCTATCTAGTGAACCGCTAATAATAAGGTGTCGCCCTAATAATACTCCATATTTGTCCTTTGATGATAAATACAAAAATCGTATGTGTAAAGTTGACGACAATGGACTCAGAGATAACAATCATACCAAAAATTCGGTACCATAAATTTCACATGAAGTGCTCAGTAAACAAACTTAATGAGTATATAACCCCATGGAAGTATAACCCCCAAATACCAAAACCATTGTGCCGTGTGCATATTGATTTATTCCCAGTACAATGGTATCTTAATTTCGGTGGTTGGTACGTGTACAATTAAAACATACTCTTGTATTCCAGGTGAACAGCTAAGATACCAGCACAAACCATATATATATATATATATATATATATATATATATATATATATATATATATATATATATATATATATATATATATATATATATATATATATATATATAGGAAGTCAGTGGTAAGATTTGTCCGTAGTACAGTGCTCGATACGTCTGCACGCAGAGCGGAGTATATGTTGAGGGTAGAAGAAAATCAAGTCGGGTTTTTCGTCTCTACAAGCCTGTTTCGTGAGTAAATCACTCGTCAGGAGATGTTGATGTACATCAACATCTCCTGACGAGTGATTTACTCACGAAACAGGCTTGTAGAGACGAAAAACCCGACTTGATTTTCTTCTACCCTCAATATATATATATATATATATATATATATATATATATATATATATATATATATATATATATATATATATATATATATATATTGTGTCAACCCCCACCTCCAGCCGGTAAATTCTGATATGCCTTTGTTCACAATGCAGTATCATTTACGAGGAACAAGTAAAGAGCGTTCTCACATGAAAGAATATTTACATATCATGTACACTATAAATACAACATTAAAATGTGAACGTTGATATCTATAGTTTTTAATAGAAAATGTACAAGATGGCAGCACATTAACCACATATCTTGTATTTGCCGTGTGATTGCGATTACAACAACAGATAGTCGTACATTACAAATATTGCTGGGGATGCACTATATATTTGTGGCCTTGTCGAGAAGACGGTTGACGTTGATACCGCATGAGTAAATGCATCGCGGAAAAAAATAGAAATTTTATAATATAGTTTCATCAGTCAAGTTACACAATAAAATTTATTTAAAAAGCTTTTTTTCACTTGTTGTACAATGTCTTGATGGATTACCTTGAAGTTATAGTTAGCCAAGTAATGCATAGGGTTGTCTCTGTGTACAGAATAAGGTGTAGCCCAGAATCCAGGCTATCGGAGATTTTGAAATTGGTTATTCTCTTCTCCGACTCTCCCCCCAGTGTTTCAACTGTACTCTCAATTTAATTTAGCGGACACTTTTTCAGTTAAAGGGACACTTTTTACACAAAGAAAATGTCCGCATACCGTTAATCCATGAAAGAACCTATCCGCTAACACTTTAAACCCAAGAATGAAACAAGTCCACAGCTTGTTAATCATTTCTATGGCACTGTTCCCGGTCTTGCTGCTAGACGTTCGGGCTTTCTTCCGATACGATAAACGAACGAAGTTCGCAGTGAGGGCTTGATGTTCAGTCATGTGTCGTATTGTATCGGAAGAATATCCGAGGTCTAGCACTACACTTTCCCCACCTTGTTACTGTTACAATGCAATCAACATGAGCTGCTCTGCCTAACATCGTGTGCTACCGCACCTAATTCTACACTTGTCATGCTGTATAAAGTGTGTAGAAAATCGCCTTACATCTCGAACACAGTACCGCTTTCGTTCTGTACCTATCTACTATATCCAAAGAAATGCTCTATAGCCACTTCACTACAGAGTGACTTGTGCAGAAAGCAGGTCTCCATATAGAACATGTTCATTGACTTGACAATGTGTATGTGCACATCGGTTAACTAAGGATGGGTAAATACTGCTCGGATTTGGGACTGTCATTTTCTTACAGAACAAGTCCTTGTCAGGTTTGTGGATTTCACACTGAACTTTTGGGGAAAACATCGGATTATTTGGCCGAGGTGTGCGGGATGGGATTTCTACAGTGAATTTTGTAATTACATAATAAATAAATGATAATAGGTAAGAGGCTACATAACAGGGCTGTAGATAACAAAGTCGACTTTTCGGTGAAAAACCCAAAACTCGTCGAATTCAAAGTATAACTTCATTATAGTACACAGGTCCTCAGCCATTTACTGTTTTTATTAGGACAGTTTTGGTTAATCCATCAGTTATTGTGTCATCATCGGCTGCGCCTCGGACAGATGGACGGGTTAACCAAAACTATCCTAAAAAACAGTAAATGTCCTCTGACGTGTATTATAACTATCAGTTAAAATCCCCACCCGCATGGATTCCAGGCCGAGGCTAAATAAGGTGTGTGGTTGTCAAAACTATCCTAATAAAAACATGTCCTCTGACGTGTACTATAACTATCAGTTAAAACCTCAACCCGCATGGATTCCAGGCCAAGGCTATTGAACTAAAGTGTGTGGTTACTAAGCTTGGCATTACACGTTTGTCTACAAGTATCGTGTGATTCAATGGCAGCAGACCACTCGATTTACAAATATTTCTATATTAAATTACAGGTATGACTTTGGTGCTCACAAAAGTACGAGTGTCCCAAGTCGTTACCCGCATCTCAGACCACTATATATGAGCCCGCGTGAACGTTCAAGTGCCTCAAGGAAAACATTTTTAACTGACTGGGGAGTGGGGGGTTATGAAAATAGTGGGTGTAGATTCCGGCCATAAATGTAGTTCCCTGCATTAAATATGTGTAGTCGGCTGCCTCTACATAGAACCAAAGGTCCACACAGGATAATTTGGTAGATAGAATCAAGATATCAAACCGTTCAGTGCCTGTGTACGATATGTTCCTATCACCCACTTTGGTCTACTTCAAGTGTTGTAAATGTCAAAATTACAGATTTAGGACTCAAATGAAAAGTTCATGACATTGTTTCAACAAGGGTTATCGATCACAGATGTTTTACAAATAGCATAAGAAATGGTAGGTAAGTAAACATCACCATTTACACTCAACAGGGCTACAGTTTGACTGAAATACGAGAGTGTACTTTTATCTTTATCTCAAATTTCACCGAGTAAAATTAATTCAATACACACTCCAACAAATAAATACGTGTAACAATGTCTGGTTTCAATATGATTGCCTTCGTTGGAAGAGAAACTAAAGGATTAATTGACCGGATTTGACCTAAAATGGTGGTGGTGGTGGTGGTGGTGGTGGTGGTGGTGGTGGTGGTGGGTGGGTGGGGACGACGACGACGACGACAGCGACCTCATTTGACCTGAAAATGGTGGGGTGAAACGACATACTGAAAATGACCCGGGCGTGGGGGTGGAACGAAAGACTATACTGGTTATTTGTACCACTATCACTATCTTTTATCAAGACCTCTAGATATAGTCCATATTTCTGGATAAAACATTTACCATGTCAAAGTTGCCCGAAATATGAAGGAGAGATAGAAAGGATTGTTTTCGACAATCATGGAATGAAATAGTGGAGCTCTTTATTGGTTTTACAGGGCTCCCCATCAGCTCCCCATGAACCAACTTTGTTCGATTTGTAAATGACCTGGAGCTCTCCTAGTGACGTCATCCACATAGACTCAAGCCTCATTATCGAAAGTGTCCACGCCTGTGTTTACATTTATGATGCCACCCTGTAATGACTACTGTGTTCGTCAGTAATGTATTTCTGTGATTCCATACTGAATTGAACTCTTGTTTCACATTGTTTATACTGTCTCATACCACTGTGTTCGTACCTACACCATTTTGTGCATTATGAAACATAGGCTCAATATTTTCATCACTGCCTGCAAGGAGACAAAGCTCGACATGCACTCATTCCCACCCCAGTCGCTTATTGGCTGTGATGATATTAAACATTCTTTATCTTGCCACCAACATATTAAAAGTAAATATTGCGATTATATAGGCCACTAATGTAGTTTGTAGCCTCGTAGATGTAACTCAGGCAATTTAGCTTATTTTAAAATCAATCAATACCAGACTATTTAGTATAATCACAATCCAAAAACAACCGTGCTTACGAAGAAATAGCAATTATTCCGACCATGACATTTTTTTCTCTCTGTCATTCATTTGTGTTTGTTTTTCTGGTAAAATTGCTGAACCGATGCCCTACCACTGCACTGTATGAGCAGTAAAGGTGCTCATGAAGTTGCAATTATGCAGAGCTGTACGCACGTGAGACAATAGTCGGTTGGCCACTGCCATTCCGGCATTCAATTGGAGCCTTCAGTATTTTACAAGGAGAGGGACGGTCGGGGAAAATCAAACCCTGTTGCATAAAACATGGCCCGTCTCCGACTCCGTCGTGTTAAAAAATGATCCTCCCTAAATTTCATTTCTCTAAAACATGACCCTTCCCCTGTTAAAATATTTCAAAATATTTTAAAATTCCGTCAAACATGGGAAAGGGGACACTGGTTCCACTGAGACTAATTGATTTAAAGGACTAAATCCCACCGCTGCCACCACGTTCAAAGATTTCAAGGTATTGGTTATTTCCCAACTACTACCACCGTAGTGAATTTGTGTGAAATTGGCACTGCATTAATCAATACCAGTCCTGTGTTTTGATCTTGTTGGCTGACCTGAAGGCCAGAACATTAACTCCCAAACACAAAATTGGCACGCTCCCGCGACATTGTCAGGACCAAGGTCAACATCTCCACAACGTTATTTCCAGTGCTTTCCTCTTTCGTACTGTCCGTCAATAGCTCTGTGTTGTACTGTGAAACGTTTACATTTAGAACTCGCCATCCGTATCAACAGTACAGAAAATGTACGTACACATGCACACAAGACGGCTGATACACTTGCATCATCTTGTCACAGGCTTACAAGTACGAAAAATATTCTGAAATATGATATTCACATACAAAGTATTTCTAGCT
Organism: Glandiceps talaboti; assembly: GCF_964340395.1. Classification (NCBI taxonomy): domain Eukaryota; kingdom Metazoa; phylum Hemichordata; class Enteropneusta; family Spengelidae; genus Glandiceps; species Glandiceps talaboti. The sequence continues at coordinate 7,977,252 of NC_135550.1, read as the reverse complement.
GTATTTACTCGACTGGGTGATCTTGACGCCTACGCTGCCTCGTACAGTTTAATTTACAATACCTTGTCTGAAAAGACTTTAAAATTAGGCCTATCAAAGTGTACATAAAAAACTGGCCCCGGGCGAACCCGAAAAACAGGAAACAGAGAGGAATTTATTTGAAAAAAAAAGAAACAAAAGGAACACACCTACAAATATTCAATAGAATGACTATATTTAACGCCTGACAAATGAAAGTAAGCAATGCAATTTAATTATTCTTGATTGAAACAGGGCAAAATTAATGATGAGTGTCATATGTTTTGTGAGGGGAGGACTCGATTAGTTGTGTAACAACTACTTTCACACCCGTTTCCCGAATGACACGTTTATTGTATATACATAAGGATATTTTGTTCTGTTCTGTAATCAAATTTTGTACGTGGGAATAAATTATTATTATCAATGCAATAAATGCAACTATAAATATCGAAACTCTCATTTCTTTCAAATCCGAGTTTCAAATTTAGTACAAAAATACAAACTAAACCCTCGACACACGAAACTAGTACGACTATGAAAATGATTTTATCTGACCCTTCATGAAACTTGATGCGACTGCATCTAAACAGTAAAGACGGAAAAGTGACATATGTACAGATAGAAAGCAGACACACCTTTACGACATAATGACAAAAAAACTCTGAAACATGAAGGTTGATGTGTGAAAGTTCCCCTTAGATACCATTACTACTAAAATTACCAGTGAAAAAAAAGGAATCAGAAATAAACAAGGTGTGCAACCTAATTTTCAAATTTATTTACATTCATTTCATTAACAAAAGAACGTGCAATAAGCTTTTGCCGGAGTTAGGACTGGTCAGATTCTCCGGCCTGTGGGGGTCAGTGGATTTTTCCATCGGGCTGACAAAAAGTCTCCGACCCTTCTCCTTGTACAACCAAAAACAAGATGACCCCCCCCCCCCATCCCATTACTGATTTTTTAAAACGTGGTGACCCCCCCCCCCCCCCCATCATCAGATCTTCTACATGCCGGGTAAATCATTGTGACTCGGAGAATACACAGTTTGACTATGTCTCACATATAACATAATTTACAGGCAATACCATCATGTATTAACAATTACTCATGAATACACAGGGTTGAAATATTAAAGAAACGTTAATTGCAAGTGTGTGAGGTAAATCACTGCTCCAAAGGTTTAATTCGGTTCAAAGAGTCACAAAATAGTTTACGGCCATTTCAGACCATCAGCATTTCCAATGCCCCCCCCCCCCCCCCCCTTGCACCCCAATTTTTTCAGCAACCCCCCCCCCCCCCCGCCGTTAAATTCTGCTTGTTCTCATATTACTCTAGTGAGATAATTTTCAACAATTTAAGTCACAAACAAACCTAAATAATTATTGTGATGTTTTGACATTGCTCCATCAATAGATATGGTATGATTTCACTCATAGTAGAACCATTCAGCCTAGAGGAAAACCCAGTCAGAGTTTTACTTCCAGTGTACAATTTTGGGACTTTCGGCATTTGCACTGTCATGATTACAGGGTGATTATATCTACATCACCAAGGCACCTCATTTTAATATGCAACCTACCACATGCTATAATACCAGTTGTTGTTTGTATCTGTCTTAGCTTGACAAAAGTAAGGGTGCCATTGTCATACTTTACAGTACATTAATATTGTTGATAGCAATTCAACACAATACAATACAAACAAACGGTCTGGATTGTGTTGACAATCATGCACACATTTCAAAGCCCTTTCAGAACATTGTGTTAAGTTCTTGACATACTATACTCCAGTGGAAGAATTCCTGAATAGGCCCTGTAGTTTTGGAGAAGATTTTTGAAGTATCTTCACCAAAACCCCTATTTTAGACCTAATTGCTTTTTCTACACTAGGGCACTAGGGCGCTGCTCTTGTGGCGACTATTCAACAAATTTCTGAATTTATTTGGACGAATAAAGTTTATAAAAAAAAATTTGCATATTCATGACCTGGCCAAATTCTCTTGAACAAAATCAGATTTGGGTATTTCAAGACACCTTCACACTAAATTTCAGCTCAATATGCCGATTAGTTTTGGAGAAGGAGATTGAAATACAAAAATTTGACAGCCAGACGGACAACGGACAACGGTCAAAGGTCAGACATCAACCTACCTCTATAGCTTTGCTGACTGTCTTTGACAGTGGAGCTAATAATAAAAGAAATTTGGATTCACTATCTCTTGTTTTCGAGGCAATCAACAAACTGTTATTTTCCCATTGATTAAAAAAGTGTCTGGCAGCCATTTTGTATTCTCCATTTTGACCTCGATTTTAAAGAAATGCATTTGTCAATTTTGTAATCCCCAATTTTGTTTTTCTGAGATTGGGTTGGAGTTTTCTTGAACAAAATAACAAAACACAATTAAAACTTTTATTTTCCATGTAAAAATGTACCTTTATTGTGACAGTAAGTTAATTCAATATTTCACATTTATACTGTTGTTGTCAACTATCATCCAATTGCAGACACTCTTTTTCTAAAATTCCACGGAATACTTCAAAGTGATGATTTAACCCTGGTTGTATGTGGATCTTGTAAGCGCTTCCCAGTGCACCATCAACATGTCTTGATCCATAAAATACTCTGTGAATTCTGGAATGTACAAGAGCCATAGCACACCTGTAATTAAAATGATACAACCAGGAAAACAATGTAACTGTCTCTTTTTTAGTGTCTGTGGCCATTTCATCATAGAGTGAATATCCCCAAGTATAAATCCCCCAAAGTACTGCCACTGGCAATGTGTACAACTGAAGTCCAATGTCTGACATACACGTGCAGTGAAAGAAACACACCTGAAACATTAAAACACCCCCTACAGGATAATGGAACATCCCATGGTCTTTAGCCAAGTGATTATGTAATATCACATAACCATACCTTATAGACTTATATCGTAAAAGACAACCTATTTTAACAGAAAACCTCTTTTGGAATAACTTGAAAACCATTAATCAGATTGTTTTCATTTGAAATATTTTTCATCTACACACCACAAGGAATGTTCTTATCAAATTTGAAATCAATTGATCCAGCAGTTTCTCACTTAGGTTGTTCACACACACACACACACACACACACACACACACACACACACACACACACACACACACACACACACACACACACACACACACACGCATACATGCATACATACATACATACATACATACATACATACATACATACAGACAGACTGACTGGCAGACAGACAGACAGACAGACAGACAAAACTTGATGCCAATAGCAGGCTGAACCTCAGTTCAGTTGTGCTAAAAAACATGCTGAAACTACAGACTTTACACATCATCCACATATAACAATCAAACATTGATATGCTAAGAATAAATCTTACATAGCCATCCCAAAGATTTTTATCTATGGGTGCATTGTATGTTGAACTGCGAAAAACATGACATAAAAGTTTGCTAAGTTTGAAAGAATTATAAGCTTTGGACAGATCTTTAAGTAATGTGTTATTAATAAATTATTTATGATAGTAAAAACCTAGCACACCTAAATAATAAAATCACTGCGTGGATCAAGGTGTGTAGAAGATGGATCCAAATGTCACTTTTGTTTCCAATGTATTTTTCTAAAGTAAATATGTTTTATTTTCCGACTGATTCTTGGAACCATGAACACAATACATAACCTACTTTACAAAGTTTACTATCTTATTGTGTATTTCAAAATATCTATAAACATCTCAACCTATACATATGTAACAAGTCATTGAGAATGACATAGTCCCGCTATAATTGGGTTTTAAGGAATTATCACTACTCTGATCACGCAACAACATTTGTGAACCTAAAACAAACAGACTTAGATATGTTGTGTGTGCTTGTTGGACATGGAATATGCCTCCAACAATAAAGGATTGGTTGGGTATGGGGGATAATAATAATAATGTTGGGTTCTTATATAGCGCTTTCCCACACCGTGCTCAAAGCGCTTTACAATTATTACCCCTGGCTCGGATCAGAACAGCACAACGGCCCTTTAGTCTTCCTCAACTCCCCGGGGAGCATACAATCCATTGCAGCCATTTAAGCGCATAGGATTAAAGCCTTCACATTGCAACCTACATCCTACCAGGTCCCCAGTATACAGCTGGGTTGACTGAGGCACAGTTGTGGTTCAAATCTTGCCCAAGGACTTTAGCCACTCAGAAACAAACAGCAGGCAGCGACGGGGCTCGAACCTGCAACCTGTAGATTCCAAGCCGGTCACACTAACCATTCACCCATCATGACTCCACATCATATCACGATGAAAATGGAGTCTGAGTTATGGCTTTGGACATGGAAAATTCACAAACAAAATGGCTGCCAGGCAGCCATATTGGATCGTATCACGACGAAAATGGATATGCACATGTATGTCATAGAACGCTGTCCTAATACCAACTTTGAATGAGATCTGTTTAAGCATGTCTGAGTTATGGCTTTGGACATGGAAAATTCACAAACAAAATGGTTGCCAGGCAGCCATATTGGATCGTATCACGACGAAAATGGATATGCACATGTATGTCATAGAACACTGTCCTAATATCAACTTTGAATGAGATCTGTTCAAGCATGTCTGAGTTATGGCTTTGGACATGAAAATTCGCAAACAAAATGGCTACTAGGCAGCCATATTGGATCGTATCACAATGAAAATGGACATGCACATGTATGTCATAGAACACTGTCCTAATACCAACTTTGAATGAGATCTGTTCAAGCATGTCTGAGTTATGGCTTTGGACATGAAAATTCACAAACAAAATGGCTGCTAGGCAGCCATATTGGATCGTATCATGACAACAATGAATATGCACATGTATGTCATAGAACACTGTCCTAATACCAACTTTGAATGAGATCTCTTAAAGCATGTCTGAGTTATGGCTTTAGACAGGGAAAATTCGCAAAGAAAATGGTTGCTAGGTGGCCATATTGGATCGTATCATAAAACAAATTGACGTGCATATGTATGCCATAGCATGTTGCCCCTGTACCAAGTTTGAAAAAAAATCGGTCCAGGCATCTCCAAGAAACGGCTGCGGACGGATGGACGGACGCACGGACGGACAGACGGAACCCAATCCATAAGTCCCCGTTCCGGACTTCATCCGCGGGGACTAACAAAATATCATTCAAACTTTTGGTGAGAATATAATTATATCTGTGAGTACTTACATCACGCAGGGTTCCTTTGTAACATAAAGGTCATATCCCGTACAAAGATATGGTAGAGCTGCTAGATTCGTGGCAGTTGGGCTTGGCTGGGCAACTTTCAATTTTGTATTTTTCTGAAATTCATTTTCTGTTTGTAATGTGGTGTTTACTTTATCATCATCTATTTCCTTTTCAGCATTGCTGCTTTCACCAGAGACTAGACCTTCATCATTCAAACCACTGCAGTTATCACATGATTTCCAGTGAAACCCAGCTTCTATAAAAACCATACAAATGACACCAAAGGAAATACCTGTCACTTTATATTTATTTATTTGTAAGTAAGCATCTGTCTAGAATAAGTCTACTTGTCATAAATCTATATAACAAAAACCTACTAAATTTGGTACTATTAAAACCAGAGAGTGACTATAGAGTTTCAATTAGGTGGCATAATGTTACTACCAAACTAGGGACACTATAGAGTTTCAATTAGGTGGCTATAGAGTTTCAGTTAGGTGGCATAATGTTACTACCAAACTAGGGACACTATAGAGTTTCAATTAGGCGGCATAATGTTACTTCCAAACTAGGGACACTATAGAGTTTCAATTAGGTGGCTATAGAGTTTCAATTAGGTGGCATAATGTTACTACCAAACTAGGGACACTATAGAGTTTCAATTAGGTGGCATAATGTTACTACCAAACAAGGGACACTATAGAGTTTCAATTAGGCGACATAATGTTACTTCCAAACCAGCATGACTATAGTTTCAATTAGGCGGCATGATGTTACTACCAAACTAGGGAGACTATAGAGTTTCAATTAGGTGGCTATAGAGTTTCAATTAGGTGGCATAATGTTACTACCAAACTAGGGACACTATAGAGTTTCAATTAGGTGGCATAATGTTACTACCAAACAAGGGACACTATAGAGTTTCAATTAGGCGACATAATGTTACTTCCAAACCAGCATGACTATAGTTTCAATTAGGTGGCATAATGTTACTACCAAACCAGAGTGATTATAGAGTTTCAATTAGGTGGCATAATGTTACTACCAAACCAGAGTGATTATAGAGTTTCAATTAGGTGGCATAATGTTACTACCAAACCAGAGTGATTATAGAGTTTCAATTAGGTGGCATAATGTTACTACCAAACCAGAGTGATTATAGAGTTTCAATTAGGTGGCATAATGTTACTACCAAACTAGGGAGACTATAAAGTTTCAATTAGGCGGCATAATGTTACTACCAAACTAGGGACACTGTAGAGTTTCAATTAGGTGGCATAATGTTACTTCCAAACCAGCATGACTATAGAGCTTCAATTAGGTGGCATAATGTTACTACCAAACTAGGGAGACTATAAAGTTTCAATTAGGCGGCATAATGTTACTACCAAACTAGGGACACTGTAGAGTTTCAATTAGGTGGCATAATGTTACTTCCAAACCAGCATGACTATAGAGCTTCAATTAGGTGGCATAATGTTTTTTTACACAATTGTTTTTTGTTATGAATTACACAAATGAAATACAGGCACTGATAGCACGCATGCACATAAATGAAATGTCACATTTTATATCTCACTGTGAACACAAACAAACAGTTTTGTGTTTGAATCTTCCTTCTGTGTCTGTATTTTGTTCTATGTAATTTGTAACAAAATGTAAAAAACAATGTATTGCCTAATAAACTGAAACTCTATAGTCACGCTGATTTGGTAGTAACATTTCTTTTATACTTTAGATACTTGTCATTCATTCATTCACTTATTCCTGGACATTTTCAGAAATCATTGGTAGATTTCAGTAGTCAGTATGAATTTCACAGTCAAATTTTCCTATATAATCACTTTTAATAAATTCATCTAATTTGTCCACAGCCCTCCTCTCCTTGTAATTACTGAGGGCTCCCTAACTTGTTCACAGTTCATCCCTTGTCTTGTACTAATAGGATTGTAATTTGCATATTATTTCAATTGACCAAGCTTCAAAGGTAATTATGATATTACATTTCAGCCAACTGAACCATCAAGTTTGAGGTGTTATGATGAAAAATGTAAATACAAAAAAAAAGATGTCCTCATATCAAACACCATGACAAAGCTAAGTATTCAATGTACTTACCTTTGTACTTGTATGCACCAGCTCCTTGAGTTGCAGCCACCAAATCAATACACACCATAACAGCATGAAATAATGGGTGTCTGTTGGAACATCTAAGATCATAGCACTTGGCAATGACTTCGTCACTGGATGGATCAACAATGACAGCTCCAATTGGTTTCTGTAAAAGTACCAAAATGCTTAAAAATTCCTCATCATTATATAAATGAATTGAGGAGAGCATAGAAGGATACTGCATCAGCTTCCAAGTTGTACTAACATACGTAGTTCATCTCAAAGTCTTAACAACTTAGGCACTAGCCCAATTGACAAAAGTCTGTGGGTGTGTGTCCTATAAGATATCTGTGCCACTTTAAATTACTAGAATTCCGAAGAAAATTACATGCTGTGTTTCTTTTGGTTTTGATTCCATAGAACTGTACAATTCAATGATGTGTTCTTTGATTAATGAAACATTCCTTTGGTGCAACGTAGTAGGAAGAATTTTTTAATAAAATGGAGTTAATTTGAACAAATATAGTCACCAAAGTTCAACACCTACTTGAAAATCATATGGCTGATTTTCTCTGTAAAGACTTACCATTCCCCTTGTTTTACCAAAGTGTGCCATTTCTATGGCCATTGTCATATACTTTTTTATCAGGTATTTTTCTGAGGTAGTAAATAGTTGGCCTTCTATTGCCTTTGTTAATCTGAAAGATATCAGTATGATGGTATAAATCATGGTAATAAACAACTTCAACTTGACTCATAATACAAGACTCTTGTATACCCATTGTGTTCCAAGTGAATCAGATGCAAGAAATTTCATATTAAATTATTGGAGTGTGGGGGCGTGGGGGTTTACAAAGGTGCTAAGACTTGGGGTCGAAAGTCTGAACTTGAGATTTATGGCTGGCTATACAGCCGAGCAGTGCAACCAGTGCTATTAATAAGGTCATGACTCTGTGACCTGATTGTTTGTGATAATTCAACTTGGAAACTATGTAGTTAAATATGAGGTCTAAAGTCGTACATGCATAAATAGAGGTGTGTCAAATCTTTACATACTGCTCACAACGTCATGAGTCAAAAGGCTACTTGTGTTGTAAAAGGGGGATCAATTGGGGAGTACCTCCTCTCCTAGGTTGTTGTCATTTTTCATATTTTTATCAGATGACAGCCAATTTTATTGGGTGTAACAAGTTTTACCCGTTGCCTGCATCTTTAGACTTACTTCAACTTTGCTCACCAACTTGAATCTAACGAACACTATTTATGAAAAACTTGTTACGACTGCATGTGATAACCAACTTTTGGGTTTAAATAGTGAATGCCGTAATGTTAGCATAATATCTGATTTACCGTTTACTTTCGTGAAATGCAGTTGCCCAATACTTGGATGCTTCCTCAAACTGTTGTCTTGTCTTTGGTGGATATTTGGAAACTTTGGTCAGGAATGGTGGGCTTAAACCCGTCCTACTGATGGATCGGTCTTCAAAAATTACATCAAGATTAATGTCTTCAGGTGAACCCTCAATATCCTTCGCAGCACAGAGTATAATTTGGAGAACTTTGCCTAGAGAAGAACATCCAAACTATGGTCACTATTAATGATGCTTTTAAAATAAAGTCTCCATTCTTGATTTACAAAGGTTTTAACACACAAGCAGTTCATCTTTGTACATCATTTTGATCTACAAATCTGATCAAACGTTTTTGATCATTGCCATTCTTAATGTACAGTCATTTCTGAAGTCAATTTTACATATAGGTGTTTTATTATTTGTTTTTGACTTCTTTTTGTTTCCATGAAATCAAAATTACAAAATATAACTAAATGAATACATAGTGAAGTCATGATTGTCAATCTACAAGTTTCGGGTTTTGTAAAATCATGAATTGACTCTCTAGAACCCATAGCTTGTGAAAATGACTTCATTTCCTGGAGTGGTGCCCCCTTTAATGTTTTCATGATAATTATGTTGAGTACAGCAAATAAAAAGAAGGAAGTGAACAGGTGTGAAACGGACAAAGATCACAACTATAGCAGGCTTTAGTGAATAGTTATATTCCAAAATATACAGAAATCTGATAATTATATATATATATATATATATATATATATATATATATATATATATATATATATATATATATATATATATATATATATATATATATATATATATATATATATATATATATATATATATATATATATATATATATATATATATATATATATATATATATATATATATCATGTATATAAAATTTACATACATACCAGATTGACCTCCTCTGTATGACTGAACTCTCTTTAAATGATGTAACTCTGTCAGAGGAAAATGTTCACCAAGGCACCTGAAAAAGTGTTAATTGTCATTAGATTTGTTGCACACTTAGATATTATTCCCCAATATTTTTCTTCTTTTAGCCAAACAGCCAAGGAAAATATGGCTTTGACACTATATGAGTCGCTAGACTAGTAGTGCCAAATCCTTAGATCAAGAATATTTTCTGGCTGGATGAAGAAAAATATTTGCGGAATGACATAATTACATCACCTCAAGCATAGTTTATGAAAAATCGGGAAAAACAATGTTGATTTGGGTGTTTTTAACTAATATATTTCGAGCGCGCCACAGAACCAGTGACATAGACACGGGTTGTTATGACATAGAATGACAAGGGTATATAATCCATATTTTCTGTTCAAAGGCAATAACTAGGTTTATGCATAATTACCTTAGTCAAAATAGGAATGCACTTTTGTAATGATGTGTATTTTGAGACTGGATAAACTATCGACTGTAAAGTATGCCATTGTGGGACACCATAACACATCGGTCAAACCCTTTTCACTGATGTGTGAGGGCGCCCTCTCCAGGAAAGAACAGGCTGGTGAGGGCAGAGCGACACAATGTACATGTATCTTACAGTCTTAAACTAAACCACAGACTGCAAATAAACCTGCTTTCTGATGGAAGTCAATAATTTGACAATTCCAGCTTCCCTAATATTCTTTGTTCATTTTTAGCAACTAAACTAAGTGCACTGACAAAGTGATGGTTGTTACACCTTTCTTTACCTTAAAAGTGTTGAGGTCTCCTTGGGGTCCACAATTGCTGCTGCATAGACATCAACTAATGAAAAAAAAAATCAATAATCAATTTTCATTTGCATTATGCACTGTCTTATAAGGATCATTGTTCAACCTCTTCTAAGAAGATGCAAGTTTAATTATTTACTAATACATAGATAAAATGTAAAATTTACTTTCAGTGAAAACGAAATGGATGAATATCAGCCTGAGACCTTTCCAAAAAGTGTGGATGGGCAGTGGTGGCATGGTAGGTGTGGGCAGAGAATGAAGGTTGACGTATCTTAATAATTTAAAAGTAAATCTTCCAGACATACCTAACAACGTATGAAATCTACTGTGGACCTTGTGTACATAAGATAGAGACACATTTGAATTCAAGCTTGGGAGTTAGGGCTAGGATTAGGTTAATTATAAGCTTAGACTCTCAGGCATATAACATAATTTGTATCTCGAATGGTTGAACACTATTCTACATCTGTGAATCTCTTTACTGCTTCTTTGAGAGTGTGTAAATAATATGTCTATCAACCTGTAAAGGCTTAGACTCAACCTATAGCTGGTTCTATGGGTTATGTTTCTGTAAACGTAGACTCACCTAGTTCTATGGGCTGTGTTGTTTCATCTGACAAAACTGGTACAGGACTCCATGGACAATCATCTGAAATGATCATAACATATTATTCTCAGTACATACATACAAATGATAATGATACAGCATGTATATTCAATTCTATGTCTACCTCTATCCATACACTTTACCGAAAGTCTTTGGAATAAAAGAATATGACACCTTTTAAGGAAACTGCCTAATCTACATGACATACACAAGATATTGTATAATTTGTAATAAAATGCCAATAATACATGTTTACTGTTCGATCATATTGAGCAGCTATACATATATTTTGCCATATTTTTTTTCCTAAGAAATACTTGAATACCTGCATATTTTCTAAATAAATGAAAATTGCACTTTCAACCAGGAAAGTCATCATGCCGCTTACAGTCCAGGCATTAGGAACTTGAATTCTCAATCAGTTAATACTTCCTGTTTGCCATAAGATGCCTATTGCCTCAAGGGCTGTGCACAATTATTACTTCTTGTCCAAACCCAAAAGCAGAAGGAAATAATTACAACATCATTATAACAGCATGAGGGGTAATGTTGCATCTTGTGCCCAAATCTTGCTTTTATAGTGCACCACACTAGTAATAACTCAATTGACTGCCAAATGTATGCAAATTTAGGTCACCAAACTAGTTAACATCACATGACTTGATCTATGCCAATCACAGAATGGTGTAAAGAAAGTAATATGTTAAGATTCACTACAAACACGGATCCTAAACACATAGGTTACTGACTGTGACTATACATGTACTGCTATCAAATATTAAAGGTATTTACGACACTATAGACTTACTTGTACCATCCACTTTAAGCCTCTTGCGTTCTTGTTGCATATTGCAGTTCGTATGTCATGTATACATCTGGGGAGAATGTAAATAAAGTCACATGGGATGAATATCACATATGAGAGCCTAGATCATCATGTCACTGTTTATCGTGAATTGGGAAACCAGTAACAATGTAATTACATGTTTGACATGGTCACGGCTGATAACGTTGATTTGCTATTAAACATTGGAGAAAGCATGTACGTGTATTGTGCCTTCTGAATTCTGTAGAGTGTACAACTTGGTCGAGTTCTCTCTTCACTCATGCACCCCACTCCACTGTGAGATGATACGCGCCCCCAACGACAAAAAGGTACAAGGTCAGATCAGGTCAGGTCAGGTCAAATAAAAAAACATATTAAAAACGTGACAGTTTCTAACACCCACCATCATGGACATTGGATTCAACAAACCCCTCGTCGTAGGGGGGTTAGCTGTTTGCGCGATCGGAACAGTTTGGTGGTGGTATAGATCTCGCAGACAAACAAGAAAGATGATACCTGTTGGCAAACTTTCATCTGTGTATATCTACCCTGTGAAATCCTGTCGAGGCATTCCACTTGCTGGTGGAAGGTGTACAGAGACAGGGTTAAGAAGTGGTCCACTGAAAGATAGGTCAGAGTAAACAATACTGTACAAACACTGTCCTTGCAGCTGATTTGTGATGTTTGTAAAGTAAACAGGTTATGTTGTAAGACCGAAAGCTACAAGGACAACTTCTACAAACTTTTGTAAACCAAATTTGAAAAAAAAAAACCAAAATGTTATGATGATGATCATTGATGTTAGGAAGTCAGATTTGCAGACATGCAGTGTTACCTTTGCAACTTCTGTTTGTAAGAACCCCGGGGTAAAAAGTAGATTTATCAAAAGAGATGTCAAATTTTCAGATTGACCTGTTGTCTTGCCATGCCCTGGGATATACATGTCAAAGGTGAAATTGCTTCACACCTCCAATATGTATATATAGTATATAATAGGCCCTATTTATACATCAGTGTACAACATCTGAAACCCTCCTCTTCCCCTCATGATATGTGCAGTAAAAAGCTGCAGAGTCTTTTAATATGAACAAAGTAAGTCAGACTGTCTCTCTTTGAACATAATGTCACCTCGAAGTGGTCACGTCAGTATATGTAAATCAAGCAGATCAAAGTACACATTTTTATAATGTTCAAAGTTGATAGTTGAAAACATTTGAAAATTGTTGGCAAAAGAAGTCAGAAAAATCAGCAATGCAGAGTAACGTAACCAATTATTATTAAGACTTAATACTTCATGTTTTGTGTTTTTAAGCTTTATAACTAATTCAAATACTGCAGAAACTCAGAAGATGCATTAAAAATGTGGAATGACCGAGTGGTGATTTTACTTCTGACACTTGTCATATATCACAATCAATATCATTATTAAATATGTCTATACCACCAGAGATGAAGTATATTGATAATCTGATATGTTTACTGCTTCCCACTGTACCCTCCTTCATTACAGTCCCCACAATGACTGTCAGTTTTCACAGTAAAAAAAGGGGTTTTTATGTGGCATGTATGGATTAAAATGGTCTTGAAAAAGAGACGATGCACAAATAAAAGTAAAAGAATAAATAAGGCCCTGAACTAGAACTGAGGAAATAGTTTCAATGGATCACAATCCCTCTATCACAGTGATAAAGGGACCGGACTTGTCTACTTTCAGAACAATGATGAAAGTTATGGAAATTAACTGACATGACATCATTTTTTTATTGCAGAAACTGGATGGTAGTAAATGCTGACAATGTGTTTACGACAATACGCCAAGAACCAAGGATGGCTTTAATTCAACCAAGTCTCTCAGAGGATGAAAAATACTTACAACTAGACGCACCTAACATGCCAACATTGAAAGTACCCCTAAATGTCAGTGAACTCCCTCACAGTGAACAAGAAGTCATTAAGTCGAGGTAAGTTAATATGATTCTGTTGTAATATAACATCTGATAGAATCTATGCACTGTTCGTGATGGTGTTTTTGATGGGAATCGGCCATATCGTTAGGGAACATTAAATGAAATTTGTTCCATTTTTGTATAAATCCCAGTTGATTGAATTCTTCAAATATGTGCATGATAATATTCTTATTATTATAAATAAGTAATCTATTTAGTAATTTGTGCGGTTGGTATTTAGGTATTTTTATGAAAATAAATTAATAAAATAAATCTTTTCATGATAATGATAAATAGCTTTAGTTATATGATTTTATATGTGAAAAAGTGGACAAAAAGACAATATATCAACTTATATAAGCAAAACCATGTTCATTTTGAGGACTTCTACAGTGTTCTCTCTTGTTTGTTTGATTTATTCTGTAGAGTTTGGAGGTTAGACATTGATGGCAAGTATTGTGGTGAAGTGGCGGAAGTTTGGCTCAGTACTTTCTTGAATAAACCTAACTTTAAACTGATTTATTTGGATAACTTATCACCCAAAGTACTCACTGAAGATCCTCTACTCGGTAAACTTGGAAGTCACGGAGATGTGGTAAGTGTGCCGTAAATTCATAAAGTAGAACAAAACAGAAACAATGTACATGTTTTTAACAGATTCTGTCCGAACTGAATGGCTGATGATTATTCTCTGTGAGTGTGATATCAGTGATTGGTTGTTCACTTCAACGGAGGTCAAAGGTTGTTTGTTTGTGGTTGAGCTAAAACCTGGTGTGGCTGCTATTGCAGTCTGAGTTCAAACCTACCCCAGTGCCAACTGGGTTTGATTTAAAATCAAAGAGATCGGTATGTAAGAAGGGTGATGTTCAGTTTGACTCTACTGAACAATAAAGGTATTCCTCAGGTACTTTGATCTCCTCCTGCTGTAACTAGCACTCTGCACAATCTCTGAATTTGATTTAAATCAATAAAGTACATTGCCAAATATTATACACTACATAGAAAATGTGTACAGAAGTGAATATAAAAAGACAGGCACATTAAACATAGATTGAAGTAACTAAAACATCTCATATTTGATGTGGTCTTCATCAGATTGTTTCTTCACAGTATTACTGTAATAATCCATACATTCATTACATATATTCATGTGCATTTATATAAATTTATGATTTTTGTTATGATTGGCAGCTAGCATACCAGGACAGCACACCATTCATGGTGATTGGAGAAAGCTCCTTACAAGATTTAAACCTGAAATTAGACACTCCAGTTACTATGCAGAACTTCAGACCAAATTTTGTTATCTCAGGAACAAAGGCCTATGATGAGGTGGGTATTTAGTATATATGTTCACTTACACAGCCTAGGAATTTTATTTGTTTCTTCATTGTATACCATAGTTCTTTTCAACTTTTTTGAAATAAAGCCCAGTCATTGACGATTGTCTCTCATTGAATATGTTTCATAATGTAGGAAGCTAACAGCACATCAACTTTTGTTATTTATGACCTTTGACCAAGGTAATGTCAAAGGTCATGATGCTGTTCTGCTTACTGCCGTTTAATCAGACTCGTACAATGTGGAGTGGGCACACACCCTAGTCATAGTGGTTGCAGGTTATTTATTGAATTACCACTTGCAACTCACACATTTCCTCAACTCCAGACATCAAAGTTACTTCTGTGTTTTGTCGACTATAGAGGCCTTTGTGGAAGATAGTAATTAAATCACTATGGGGTAATTTCAAATTATCAATATTCCTGTTTGAAAAGAAGTATACAGTTATTACACTAGCTGATTGAAAGTTATGCACTGAATACTAATGATAGTTATGACAATGTTTATCATACATATATGTATCTTGAACAATAAATGAGTGTAAAGATGACAATATTGTGGTATCGTCTGACCAGGTTTTTCCTTTAAAGTATGCTCCATATCAGGACTTTGTATGTGTTTTTACCTTCTTCTTCTATATTTAGTAACAAACACAATAACAGTGATATGAAAATCTAACAAATGGACGGTTTCTATACATTTACATTTGTGGAAAATCCAAGTAAAGGTCTTAAGGAAATTTGTTCATTTTTACTTTCTCATTCATTCTTCTAACAGCTACTTGAACTCTTAGATAAAAAGTTATGAACTGTTTATTTTCAGTGTTTGATTTATTATGCATGTGTTTGTTCTATTAATGATATTTTTTTTCTGTGTTATTACTTCGTAGGATGATTGGAAATATTTGAAGATAGGTGCACGTGGTGTATCACTAAGACGTATCAAGTTTTGTCACAGGTATATTGGAATTGATGTTTATAATTTCATGCTGTGACTACTTTTGTTTAAAGGGGCACATTTTGTAACATCTCAGCTTCATGGTGTTACTCTTGTTTCATATTGAAATATCTCCATATCATTCCAAATTTTAAAACATGTGGAATCACGTCTAACAACATTTAGTTTCAATAGTGAAGTTACCTTTAACATTAGAATCAAATCTTTTGAAGCGTCTACGTAGCTTTCATCCAAATCACTCGGACGTCATCAGCGTAATGATGGTTTGCCGTTTGGTCATGTGACCTCCTAATGAAATCACCTGACAGTACACTATTGTACATAGGTGAGAGATGGTATCGACAGTTACAGTTGAGGGACGTCTGGTGTTCTCTTGTAGTCTGTGGGCTCTCACAAGGTATTTAGATATACTGAACATGTCAGAGGGTGACAACTTCAAAAGTGTAGGTCTTGGAAAAAGTGTCAATAAGAGATTAGAGCATTTGACTGTTTTACTGAAATACATGTCAGAGCTTTGAAAAGATGTATTTTGAGATTTATTTATCAAAATTCATGTTGTTGACTGATTTATCTGTTTTTTAGGTGTACAGTTACAAAAGTTGATCCAGAGACTGGAATAATGCATGACTCTGAACCACTGAAAACATTGAGAACGTGAGTATCTTCTATAAGATGAGTACTTTGCAGTATTCTGTGTCAGAGCGGTGTATTATCAGAAAGATTATTAACAGCCTGAAAGATCCAGTGATTTCTTCTGCTTTGTATAATGTGTGCCCTTAGTGGTTACATAAGCGGATCAACGGCTGGACCTTTCAAACTAAATTGTGACATATTTCCAGGATGCACTCAATCAAAAAATTTGTAAAATGTTTTCAAACTTTTCTTATGTGTAATTCATAATTTTAAAAAAAGTTACAAAAGTTGTTCTTATGGTATGTTATCAAGGGTCTGTATGAATTCCATTTCAAGTATACTATTAAAGGGGAACACCACTCCAAGTGCTTATTATCATTAGATAAATAATCATGAATATTCAGTGTGCATCTAATCAATATTTATGTATGCCTAAGTCCCATGGTGCAATGGTGGACCAGTGTGAGAACTTAAGAGGTGGAATAGAGTTTCAATTTGGTGTTTCCAGGCAATTGTGCAAATTTCATGTGAAGTGAAATCATGAAATGACTTTCCAGAACTTTAAAAGTTCATGAACATACATCTACTTCCTGGAGTAGTGTTCCCTTCTGAAAGGGAAAGCTCACATAATTATGTTCATTTTATATTAATTTCTCTTTATTAATTTCTCTTTATTAATTTCAATCAATTTTAATATGTATGAGCATGAAGTGAGTACAATACAGGAACAGTCTGAATCTATACCTAGTTTCAGAACTTAGCAGGCTGTTTTTAAAACTAACAAATCAATTTATGTGTCAATTTTCCAAATGAAGTTCAACATAATGAGGATTTTGAAAATAGCCAAATGAACA
Source organism: Glandiceps talaboti (assembly GCF_964340395.1). Taxonomy (NCBI): domain Eukaryota; kingdom Metazoa; phylum Hemichordata; class Enteropneusta; family Spengelidae; genus Glandiceps; species Glandiceps talaboti. Next base: position 7,959,620 of record NC_135550.1, on the reverse strand, counting down.
CAGTGAACAGCTATTATTTGATGTCATCACTGATAATGCTAGTGTAGTTGCTAGACCGTTGGACTTTCTTCTAATTATACAAGTGACTGAAGGTCACTTTGCACCTGAAATGTGCAAACGAGGGCGCTTCTCCTAAGTACTCTCTTCCTTCGGCTTTTGTTTGGCAACCTCAGAGCACAGATATGAGGTCTTGTAACAAAGACTACGATAATGCCCACATCCAACTTACTGAACAAAGTCTGTTACATTTTCATAATTTAGTAAATTTACCTTTTCATATCTTTCAGTTATCGTCTGTGCCCCGAAGACCACCCTAATAAATCAATCTACAAAGATTCTCCACTGTTTGGTGCCAACTTTGGTGTGGATGTAATGGGTACAGTTCGTGTTGGCGATACAGTGTATGCAACGAGTGAAAAATGAAACTGAAAACATCTACAATTGAATAACTTGTCTATTGGTACATCCAACTAAGGATTTGCCATTGAACTTGAAGTATGACGGGGATTTAGTTAGATTTTAATAGTTAGATCCTTCAACAAACAATTTAGAAGTCCAACCTTTAGTGTGAAAAAAAAATTCATTTCAGAGCAATACAAATAAAATCCAACTAGTGATGTGCTTGAAGAATTGCTACAAATAATATAGTTTGGATTTTGATGCCTGGTAACTGATTTATGATGTCTATGTTATACATATGTAAATCAATGGTACAGCCAACTAGACTTGCCTTTCAATCAACAGTTTGAACTTGATGTTGATGTAGTCTGCAAGATACAACATGTCAGACTACGCTATCAACTCTGAAGTGAGTATAGACTCTCTCGCAGTCCTGAGAGCTTCGCATTACTAAAATTAAAGCAAAACGAGTTATTTTGTAAGTACCGATATCATCTACATAACCATACTCAAATAGCCTTGTACTGTGTGCCCTCATCGACCACACACAGATAACCATTTGTTGACGTGTGACTGCAACGCTTTATGTTTCACTCGGGCTTCACAAGAAACATGGAGCGTGGCAGTCACGTCACACGTCAACGAATGTTATCTCTATGTGGTCAATGAGGGCACACAGTACAAGGATATTCGAGTATGGTTATGTCAATGATATCGGTACATACAAAATAACTGGTTTTGCTTTAATTTTAGTAATGCGAAGCTCCGAGGACTGTGAGAGAGTCTAACGTGAGTAGTGTGGTATGATATGCTGCACTTTACAGACTAGATGTCAGTGATGAAGATAGAAAAAAAAAACCACTCAACAGGAGAAGTATTGTATTACTCTTAAAGAACAATTCAAGGACCAAACAGAAATTTACAAAGTTTGTACAAATTTATGACATAATACACGGTTTAAAAGTAGCAATAAGTCCAGGGCACAATCTTTGAATCTTGACTCTAAACTGTATAAGGCCTGTTAGATCAATTGATATTGATTGCAAATTATAGCTGAAACAATTCATGTGACTAAACTTGACTACCAAACATACAAGTTATGTTTTATCCTGCAAGTATATTCACAAATGTGTATAACTTTGATGCCCAATGAACCAAACTGTCGAATGCACTCCAGTGTAAGTTAATAATTTACAGAATATAATATATAATTATTTTATCACTTTTAGAAAAATGTACAAGATAAGAAAGCTGTAATAAATATACAATAAATGTATAATGATTTAGTACCGATTTTAGACTCATTTCTGTGAAGTTGTTGAAGTCTGGTGCAATATAATGGTTGGGATGTGATATCGGTAGGTTGGGATGTGATATCGGTAGGTTGGGATGTGATATCGGTAGGTTGGGATGTGATATCGGTAGGTAGGGATGTCATATCGGTAGGTAGGGATGTCATATCGGTAGGTTGGGATGTCATATCAGTAAGTTGGGATGTCATATCGGTAGGTTAAGATGTCATATCAGTCGGTTTGGTATCATATTACCAGTATGAGGTTTTGATGACATATCGTTTGGCTAGGATAGAAGTTATGATAAATCTCAGAATACTATTGTTTTTAGTAAATTATATTGCTAACATTAGAATTTGTGTGTGTGTGTGTGTGTGTGTGTGTGTGTGCGCGCGCACTTACCTACCCATCCTTGTTGTTATCTTTGTAATATGCATTGTCATTTCACTGTTGCTAAGAGCGTGATCATGGTTGCTAGGGCAAATTGTGTCAAAATGTTTTCAACTATACCTGCAGAATGATACCTCCAGAAACATCCTCACCAAGTTTCAACCCATTCACCATGCAGTTTTTGACCAAAATTGAGATTTTTAGACCTAATTTGCATATTGCTGACGGGATCAGCTTCATCTACACATCCCCCAGATGTATCTCCATTAAATTTCAGCCCAATCTGCTCAGTAGTTTTGGAATTATAGATTTCTGACCATAAAGACACATTTTTAGACCTAATTTGCATATCACTGATGGGCTCATCATGTCCTGAACAATTCTTAATCTAACTCTCCTAAGAACGCTCCCCACCAAATTTCAACCCAGTCTGCTCAATAATTTTTGAATGATAGATTTTTGATCAAAAAGATTTTTATATCTAATTTGCATATCATTGATGGGATCATCATGTCATGAACAAGTCTTTATCTAAACACCTCTAAGAACGTTCCAACCAAATTTCAGATCAATCTGCTGAGTAGTTTTGGAGTTTCAGGTTTTTTTACCAAAAATCACATCTTTTTTACCCAAATCACCGGTGGTAAGATCATTGTGATTTGAACAATTTCCCAACTAGACACCCAAAGTAATATACCATCAAATGTCATGACAATCAGTCCAGTGGTTTTTGACTTTAAGTTGTTTACACAGACAGACAGACAGACAGACAGACAGACAGACAGACAGACAGACAGACACTAATTGCCATGAATAAAGCTGACTGCAAGATATGTGTGTTGTTCAGTCCTACCAAGCTTCTTAACCATGACTGTACTACCCAATTTCCCACATCAGCAACCAGACTGGGTTGCAGCTAATCAAATATTGTTATGTTCTAATAGGTGTCAAACTGACCATGATGTTAGCCTTTCAATGCTGAGACCAGCCACATAATCTTAAGTTGATAATAAACATTAGTTTTCTGGCCAAAGTCTAAGTCTAGTATTTTATCAAGTACAAACAAGTATCAATACAACAATCATTCATCAGAAGCAGAAACTATTCTGTCTATTTGATATTTAATCTACATGACCTCAGTTTGAACTTCTAATCACAAGTTCAAGGAGTGGCCTAAATTATGTCTATGTACCTTACAGACTACCCAGAGTAGCCATGCCTATACAGCACTTAACTGTAAATGAGGTCATACTAACAGTCACACAAAGGTAATCAAAGGTCACAAGCTGACTCAAATTACTGCAGACGTATACAAACATGGCTGATATTGGATTCAACAAACCCCTCCTTGTAGGAGGGTTAGCTGTTTGCACGATCGGAACAGTTTGGTGGTGGTATAGATCTCGCAGACAAACAAGAAAGATGATACCTGTTGGCAAACTTTCATCTGTGTATATATATCCTGTGAAATCCTGTCGAGGCATTCCACTTGCTGGTGGAAGGTGTACAGAGACAGGGTTAAGAAGTGGTCCACTAAAAGATAGGTCAGACTAAACAATAGATTACTGTTTATACATTTATACATACAAGAACGAGAACAAGAATTGTGGTAGGAAATAATTACATGTACTGACAGTAGCTGGTGTATGCATGGCCATATACACTTTTCTTTCAATAGTGACATGTAGTTTACAGTAAGATTTACAATGTAATGAAAATTTAAGAATGTACACAATGAGTAACTTATCAATTTTTATAGTTCAAATTGGGCTCGCAATTTGTTTTTCTTTAAACTTCCAAACCACATTTATTTTACCAGAACCTTTCCAAACTTCTCCCATTGTAAAAAAAACAAACTGCTAAGTATGGGCTAAGATTTGAAAAAAAATTTATTTTGACATAGTGCCACATATTGCACTTCCAGGAGTCTAGGTGTGTACACGTATACATGAATAGGGGTCAAGGTTCACACTTCTACCTATCATGGGCTTCTGGTGACATTTTACTAGCCAAGAGAATACTTGAACAAATCAACATGCTAGAAGAAAATATTGTCAAAACTAATGAACATGTTGATAGGAAATGTATGGACACCCGTACTTAATTCTGTTTTTTATTGTAAACACCTTAAAAATGATGGGCTGGTCATTCAGTTAAAGTTTCAAAAACTTGTTTTTAGAAAATTCAATGATGTGTTCATTTCATAATCATATTTTAAACAGTTTGAAAGATTTAGAAATGAAAATCAAAGTCAGAAGAAAACTTTGAACCATTTATGTTATCAATGTTCACAAATTTCAGCAATGAACAATAACTTAATTTTCACTCAGGTACATGCTCATGGAATAATGCCATCATACAATCAGTAATATTGTAAATTTCTTCTATTCCTGCCATAGAGGGCGCCAATTTTGTTCTCACCAGATTGAAGAATCTGAAAAATATAGGATTGATTTACGTGAGCTAGGTCACGATAAATGTAGATTAAGGTACGGTTGTCCTAACAACCAAGGCAAGTGTATTTTAGAAGACATACACCCAGTGGTATATTTGTAGAATTGTGGAATGCTGTTGATGGGATATTATAATATATTGTTTTTAATACAGACATTGGATGGTAGTGAATGCGGACAATGTATTCATAACAATAGCTAAAGAACCAATGATGGCTGTGATTCAACCAAGTCTATCAGAAGATGAAAAATACTTACAACTAGATGCACCTAACATGTCAACATTGAAAGTACCCCTAAATGTCAGTGAACTCCCTCACAGTGAACAAGAAATCATCAAATCAAGGTGAGGCTGCATGACTGGGTTTTTGTTTTACAGCGACATACACATGGTTATGTACGCGGTAGATTTACCAGTCTGAACATTACAAGTTGATATAATGTATTAGAAAAAAATATTAGAAGAACACTAACATTTTGGGCTCAAAGTTATTTTCATTTGAAACAAAATAATGTTAGTTTTTATATACACCAGTAAGGCTAAGGCTTCCTGTACTATGCTTTTAAAAGCACTTTATCATTATTTCCCCTGGTATAGACCTGTAACGGCACAACAGCCTTTAACACTCCCCAATTCCCTGAAGAGCATAAAACCCACTGCAACATCTGTAAGCACACTAGGAACAAAGTATTCACATAGCAACCTCTATCCTACCAGGTCCTCAATTGTACAGCTGGCATGGGTTGACTGGGGCATGTCTCGTGGTTCAAATCTTCCAAGGGGACTTTAGCCATTTAGAAACAAATGGCAACAATGAAGCTCGAATAGACAACTTCCAAGCCAACCACTTTAACCATTTGACCACCTTGTTGTCTTTGATTGCTTCTAGAGTTTGGAGGGTAGACATTGATGGCAAGTCTTGTGGCAAAGAAGCAGAAGTCTGGCTCAGTACTTTCTTTGACAAACCCAATTTTAAACTAATCTGTTTGGATAACTTACCACCAAAAGTACTTATTGATGAACCGCTCTATGGACACCTTGGAAGTAATGGCGATGTGGTGAGAAAAAAATATTCATTTGAATTGATAACTTATGGTGTGTACTTATAGTCAGATGCCACAGAATTAAATTACAACTGCTGACATTAGACCGTGGACTAATGGAACCAGTTACAAACAGAGAAATTATTAACAGATGAAATAGATTAAGAACACTTGCCACAGCAGGTTGGAACAATATAAACTTGTATTATTTACACACCACTTTTGATATTAAGAACAGCTTTATGGCCTCTTTATCTGTACAAGAAATGCCACGGGAACTAGAAATTTGTTTGTGAAGGTGAATTATTATGTAAAGTGGCCATAAAACTGTTCTTATCAAATGACAAGTCTCTGTACTTCCAACATGTTGTGTCAAGTGTTGTTAATCTAATTCAGTTGTTTACTTTCCCTGTTTGTAACAGGTTTTGTTCGTCCACAGTCTGATGTCTATAGTTGTATCATATGGGAGCATGAGGCAGTAAGCAAATTACAAGTGTGCATTTGTTAGCCAAGAGACTTATATTTTCTTAGTGTGGACAGCTCCCTGAGATACTAACACCAAGACAAGACTCTGCTGGACTATGTGACAACCCTTATGAAAATTAAATAACACTGCACTTAGAGTTACCTAAAAAGCTGTGCAGCAAGCACTATGCAGGAACTGTGCGCAGCTCTGCACATAACATCATGGTGACATAAAACTCTTTGTAGGAGGGGTGATATGTACAGCATTTATTTCATGACCAGAATAAATGTGTGTGAGCCGGGGGGGGGGGGGGGGGGGGAATGGGTGACTGTACACCTACTAGCTTTTCATTTCTTTTTGGATCATCAATACCATAGGCTAGCTCTGTTGTGCTTCATGTCACAAATTATCACTACTCTAAAAAGATATTGGAGTTTGTCTTAACGCCAAAGACTTGTTCTACAGAGGCTCAGTATGTGCTGAAAGGTGCCGCACAGTGTAGTTTCTTACCATTGAGTCCCCTTAATGATATACCGGTTTATACACAATATTTACATTCATTTTGTAAATTATGAAATTGTTATGAATTTTCAGCTAGCTTATCAGAATAGTACAGCATATATGGTGCTTGGTGATGCCTCCCTGCAAGATTTAAATAAGAAACTAGATACTCCACTGACCATGCAGAGCTTCAGACCAAACATAGTGATTTCAGGAACAAAGGCCTATGACGAGGTGGGTGCAAACAAACACACACACAGTACACAAACACACACACACACACACACACACACACACACACACACACACACACAGACACACACACACAGACACACACACAGAGACACACAGACACACACACACACACACAGACACACACACACACACACACACACACACACACACACACACACACAATGTACACTGATACTGTAAACCTTGCAATTGCAATTTTCGCTTAATTCACCAAAAAAACCCACCACAACACACGTACAGTGTACTGAAAGTAATGTCATTTTCACATACCTTAAACTTTACAACATGATATTATTATTAAATATGTGAATTTAAATATTTGTAAGTCATCATTGTTTTATGGGTCGACAAATTTAGAGCCTAAAATGATGAGTCTATCAGTTACAGTTGTAAACAAGATTCACTAAAGAACAAAACTTATAGTTAGGTGTCAGCTTTTGATGTACATGTGTTGTATCTCTTAAAACTTTTATCACATTTTGTTTCATTTGCTATTGAATAGGACAATTGGAAACATCTGAGGATAGGTGATGTATCTCTAAGACGTGTCAAGTATTGTCAAAGGTAGTCAAATCACTAATTATTCATTTATTGCTGACTAAATACACGATAGTAATTAGATGAACACTGAATATTCATCACCCCTAAGCATTTATAAGCTTCATGTAAACTCATCAATGTGTATTGTTCATCTAATACATATTCACATCTACCAATACCCATGACGCAACAGTGTACCACTGAAAGAACAATTGAGGTGAACAAAGTTTCAATATGGCATTTCTTGTCAACCGAGCAAAATTTATGTGATGTGTTGGCATGTATCTCCAGAACCCAAAATTTATGAAACTACCTTTATTTACTGGAGTGGTGTTCCCCTTTAAAGGCCCAGTTTGGATGAGGATTGAAATTCAGGACTGGTGTGAAAAACAGTTATCTGGTAAAATGATGGAAAAAGATGATGCAGAACAAGAGAATGATTCTACATAATCCCCATGGATCCACTGATAAAGATAACACTAATATAAGAACATGGGAATGAAACTCTGGCCTTCAACCATATCAGAGCTTATTAGCATTTACGTTTATCTAGGCAATAGATTATCTATCAATAGATTATCTACAAAATATGCCATTTCAATACTATTGATACATTGTCTCACACTTGACGTATACAGATAAAGTTGCTTTGTTTCATGTTGTGTCACAGGATTCAGCGAGCATGTAATCGATTGATTGATTGATTGATTGATTTATTACTTGGTTGAATGATATTGATTGATTGAATGATCAATTTTTGTGGTGCAATATAACTTATTTTGTGTGTGATATTGATCAATTGACTCATTTATTTTTTTTGGTGATCTAAAACTTTTTTCTTCTTTCTCTGGCTACTTTGCTCTCTTTCAGTTGTATATAATTCTCTCTATATTTACTAAATAAAGACACCTTGTCAATTCTTCTCCTATCTAAATTAAAACAATCCTAATCATACAATTAGCATGGATCAGTTACCGAGAAAATTTGCTTTATGTCTAATCTTCTTGGAGATTATCACACTGGACAAACAGTCAATCATGCACACACTAGTAGGAAGTAGTTAATGCATAAATGAGTGTGGTAATCTCCCAGAAGATGAGAGATAAAGCAAACTGTTAATGTAAGTGATCTCTGCCAATGATAAGATTATGGGTGTTTTTAGAGGAGAAGAATGGACAAGGTGTCTTTATTAGGGGCTACTATGTTGGGCTCCATTCCTCTGTCCATCAATCCATCCTTCCGTCCGTATCCACCTGTATCTCCAATATGCATGTGCCAAATCGATCAATGTGCTATAGTCTGCATATACACATCACTTTGTTTCACAACCCCCAAGATAACAGCAAAATGGAGGCCATATTTGTCATATACATTCACATTTTGGCTGATAACTCTTGACGCTTAACAGATAGCCACCCTATTCAAGTGCCTTCGTCATGGTTATAAATGATGAGCTTTTTAATGGCACACTGACTTTTGACCTTGACTTTTATCTTCAGGGTCAAATAGTTGTCTTCCTATTTTGAAATCATTAAGGTAATACAAATATTAATGCTAATGTGCCTGAAATTGTCAAGGATCTACACATAATAGATAAGAAATTAACAACCCTTTCAGGTGTTGTCAGTGTATCTTTTTGATTGCCTTAAAAGGCCATGCCATAGTTGTCCTTTTTGAACTGACAGCCTGCGAGATAATGTACAAACTATTAAAAGAACTTGTTGTCGTCACTACAACTACAAGAAATACTTTTTTTGGGTTTGGGGGGGGGGGGGGGACTATGTCTTCCATGAAGACTTGTTTAGTCAATAAAGTGAGAATTACATACAGCTGAAAAAGAGAAAAGTAGCCAGGGAAAAAATGTTTTATATCACCACAAAAATCAATGAGTCAACTGATCAATATCACACACAAAATAAGTTATATTGCACCACAAAAAATGATCATTCAATCAGTCAATCATTCAACCAAATAATAAATCAATCAATAAATCGATCAATTGATCGATCAATCAATCAATCAATCAATCAATCAATCAATTACATGCTCGCTGGCCTCTGTGGTTGTGTTTAAGATTCAATGTTCTAAATATCACAATTTCTGTTACTGTTCATGTAGGTGTAAAATTACCACAGTTGATCCAGAGACTGGAATAATGCATGACTCTGAACCACTGAAAACATTGAGAAGGTAATATACACGTTCAATAATGTGCTGACCATTGACAATAATATAGTATCATTAATATTTAACTGTCCAAGGGTCGGTCAACAAGATTATCCAAATTCTGGTGACAGTCAGTGTCTAAGCGTGTGTTATTGTTTTTAATACACCCAACACTGAAGACTTATATTTGTGAAGATTTCCATGTTGAACAATTTTCAGTTCATTATTGGCAAATCTGTCCAATTTGTCTGTGAATATTTTGCAAATGTGTGCAGAAGCAGGCAATGCCTTGGAATGACAACCTGTAGGAACCAATGCGGTAGTAGTTTGAATGATGCTGTTTGAATTTAATTCTACAATGGTTTGTATATGATTTCTATTCTCGAGATAAATAATAAAATTTCTTTTTTTCAATTCTCGGTATTCTTTTTAGCTTCCGTCTCTGCCCACAAGATTCCCCTCATAAATCGATATACAAAGACGCACCACTGTTTGGTGTCTACTGTGGTATAGATGTAACTGGTATGGTTCGTGTTGGTGATACAGTGTATGCATCCAGTGAATAACTGGACAACTAAAGTCTCAAATACATCAGCAAGATCCACCACTACACAGCAACAAGAAATACCCTAAGTCAATTTTCCAGTTCCAAGATGCATTGCATGAGATGTTGCTTATGTTGTTACATTTAGTCTTATTTACATTTGAAATAACATCTTCATCATGAAATGATGGAAAGTCATGTTGACCTCTTTAATTGTGAGTAATTTTATAGAAGTTCTGAACAAAGACTTAACATCATCAACGACAAGGATTTTACTCGTAAACTCAGGGAAAGTCAGGAGACACCATCCCTTGGAGTTGCACGTGCAAACCCACCTGTGTGTACAGAATACATGGCGTTATATGGGTTGGGGAATGTACAATGCATCTTGTAACTGGCAATAGAGCAAGGACTTTATACCAAAAGAACAAAAACCCCACAAATGTGCAATATATATTTGAAAAGTATGATTTAAAGAACTACTATAATTTTCCTTATGATAAACAACATATGTAGCTGAGGTGTAGGATAAATGAAATGTTGCTGTCATGGAAATCAGATACTAAAGTCTCTTGCTATTTAATAATTTATCATTTGCATGGCCAAAAATTCTCAACAATGCTGTCACTCAATCTACTATTTATGACAGTTACTGTTCTTTACATATAGTACTTTAGAATAAGAGTGCGTGTGTATGTGGGGCTGATGTCATTTGTCTGTTCATGATTGGCTCTGCAATTGTCTTCACTGAAGTACCCGGTAGGGAGGATTATTTTTGTGTTTTCCTCTGGATCTGCAGACTGGACAAACACACAAAAAGACCGACAAGAAGATACGGTGATATGTGTGCTGACCAGAAACAATTCTTTTTCTTTTCTTTTTTTGGCCTAATATAATCGACCAACTTGTTCTAACATTAATATTTCTGAAAGTACATGAAAAATGAGATTTGAGGTCATATGCTAGTTAATTCATGGCATTAAAATTAGCACAACATTGCAATAATAAACAAGAGGTATTTCTACCTAGGTATTTTGCAATGTGTGGATTTTGACTTTGATTATTCAAGTATAATATTATCATTATTACTTCCAATTCATTCAATAAATATTAGTGGTGGAGGAAAAAGATGATAATATCACAAATTTCTGGTAAGGTTTCATTGTTCCTATTCTTTCCTTGCCCCCATAATCTTGCACACTTTGACCAGGGCCCTGACTTTGACTTATTTCAATAAGATTTATGTAAGTAGTCATACCCATAATTTACTTTGGCCACTTACATACATCAGATAAGAGCACTGGCATTTACATAGTAGTACAAGACATGAGACACAAGTCTTACAATATCAATAGATCAATAACTAATTTATGATATAGATCTTTTTTTTATAGTTTGACTCAGGTCAAGGTCAAATAAAAGATACTATCAGAAAGGTCAGATCTGATAATATAGGGTCAGATATTTGAATTAAATGTTTGTCTTTTTGTTTCCGAGCTGGGGTGGTGGTGTTAGAAAGGCCAGGCTATTGGTTTTAATTAAATCTATTTTTTCATGTAATGGTAGTAATTTGTTCATTCCAGTGTTTGAAGTTAATGAAATGGTTTTAAAGTAACAGTACAGTCTGTCTAACCTGTCAATAAGAACAGATATACACTCACCTGACAATAAACTGCAAAACTGAAATATTACAAAGTTTTATCACAATAACAAGTTTCTGTTTTTAATATTTGTGACTTTTGAAGGTGACTTAAATTACACATCAACAAAATATGAAATAAAAATACAAATAAACTAAAAGTATGAAAAAGTTTTAATCTTAATTTTTCTTTTTCTTCTTTTTCTTCTTGCTGGCACTTTTATCTTCATGTTTCCTCTTAGATGTGGTTGTGGACGGTGATTCTATAAAACACAATATGGAGATGGCAAAGTCATTTTATATATAACTCTGGAAGGGGTACGTGGAAGTCAGACAGTGGACTACTTTGAGGTATAATGAATGTCTTAGGTAATACAGCAGTACAATGAACAATAGATTAATCTCCTATAATTGCCATGTCTCCTTAAAATTAACTTCGAACCACAACCCCCTGACTTGCCCATTTAAACTCCCCTCCCCCTCTACCCTCAGCCAAGCAAGGTTAACATTAAGTGTATTACAGCATAGACTTGTACATGTTTTAGTCTAGTTCCTATACAGTACAAATGTATCGTTACCACTTACACCTCCACTAACTCACTAGTGGTTTAGTTAGAGACCACATTGGCATCCAGACTTATCGACTAAACACGTTTGTATAAAGGATATGATTATAGGGATAACTGGTGCTAGTGGTACACTTCCATAAATTAATACTTGATAGTATAGAAGTGTTGTTACAGTAGTGAATGCCCATGAGAGTTTAGGTAACAATAATTCCCCAGTAAGACTGTGAGATGCAGTCTTTGGAGAAAACTGTGATCTCACAGCCGTTGGGCAGTTATTGGTATCTTAATGGACCCAGACATGGTCTTACAACAAGTGAGATATCAATAACACATAAAAAGATCAAACAGTCATCTATAGTATGGAAATATTTTCTATGAAATGACCCTTAGTATCTCAGGAAAATGTTTACTTTGTATTTTCTGCTTTGTACATTTCTCTATTTCATCACCTTGGCTGTATTAGCACTTTGTGTGCTGCTTGTTTACACAAGAATAATGAATGAATGAATGAATGAATGAATGAATGAATGAATGAATGAATGAATGAATGAATATGCTTATCTGAGTGAATAATTTTCCTTACTTTCTGTGTCCACTTCATCTTTGGAAACATCAGACAATGCATGTTTGATAAATCTTGATGCTGCACCTTTATCAAGTCTAACAGCTGAAATAATTGAAATAATATGTTGGATGAATAGCAATGATCAACAAGTCAGATGAGATGCACATAATCAACTGAAATAAAAAGTGGGCTATAGATAGGAAAGTTAGTCTAAAAGGTCCACTCCAGCCGTTGGTCCGTTTATGTAATTACTCATGACCGAGTGCATTATATAAGGGAAGAAGTGCCTGGATCTTTCAGGCTATTTGAAAGTTAGATTTATGTGACTGTGGATAATGGGGGGCCTTGCCACTCCAAGTCAATGTCAAGCACTGACGAAGCATTGTCACAATTATTTTCCAGCACAATCATACTGAGGAAAAATTTAGGAGAAGAACATAATTATACCGTTGTATTGTAATCGATGAAAAAAATTGGGGGAAAAATATATTATGAGTATCACAGATCCAGGGGTGGGGGGTGGGGTGGAGGGGGGTTAAATATGCATCATTGTAAAGTAGAAACCCCAGAAAATAAATCCTCTACTGATCACATCCAGTTTGGTTTATTCAAGGTAAAAGCATTTTTTTGTACATATATAGTATGGGTGGGGGTGGGGTGTATGCTAAGAATTGAACTGAATTATAAATGGTTAAAATACATTATACTTTATATACACATTGTCACTGACAACATCTGGTCTGTAACAACTTTCATTTGACTTACCTTTCTTTTTATCAACAATTTGTTTCACTCTATTCATATAATTACGTATTCTGTCCTGCATGGTGTAATAAAGTACAACAAAATATTAGAAATTTACATATATCTGAAGATGCTAAATATTAATAGTGGGTGAAAAAACTTTGAATCGGTGTACATTTGAGAGATATTTCATATCAGAACAATAAGTGTACATGGGAGTACAAGAGCAGAAAAGAATAGCCCACATGTTACATCAAATACTTCTATATAACTTAATTTATACATACATCTTATTTGGCTGAAAAGCAGTATAATAGATTAAAAATGACAATGTTACCAGTATAAACTTGTCAACAAGCAAGCTGCTGTTTAACTTCAAAACTTTATGCAGAAACATCAAAAAAGCAATCAGGAAAAAACACTCAGTATTGTGTTAATTTACATAAAATTTACATATAATTTTAATTTCATTGTCTACTTACCAGTTCTTGCTTTATGGGATGATCTTTTGGATTTATTCCTTGTGTTGTTAAATACACTGAAAAATGCATGGATATTAACCAAATTAATTACACAAAAGTAAACATTTTGTGTATATAGACATTTCAACTAGTCACATCCATATTGTGTATATAGACTTCTCTTGTCAGGATACCTCTAATTGTTGACATGACAATTTTCATAGTGTTAATATAACTACATTGACAATAATTTGCACATGACCAATTCAAATTGTAGGAAAATACTTGTACTCACTCCAGAACATTGAATTTATAGCATATGCTGCAACGAGGTCAAGTTTTGCTTTATCAAGAGGATCTGTCACCTAAAACAAGAACAGAATTAGTATTTATATTTATATAATATAACTAGCTTAATTTTGTGTACGATAGAATTAAACTCTAAAATAAAGTATTCATTATAATGCCGCACATACAGATTTAAAAATAATATATTATGAACAATATTCAAGTCATTTTGATACAAATATTTTGAGTGAATTTTCTTTTCCAGCTGAGTATACCCTTTATTCTCATTGCATGCAGTCAGGCACTTTTATACATGATATATATGTACAATGAAACTGCGAGGGCAGTCTTCACTCAACTGTCAACAGACTCTTTGGCTCATTCAACTTTGCTTTCAGCTACCTGAATTTCAGCAAGTATGGCTTTACGCACATTGAAATGCACATAGACAATAAAATGTCTCCATGAAATTATGACGATTTTGCTGTTTATCGCCTATAACTATGTATACGATGAACGCTGACTGACGCTCATTGCATCGTTTACATACACACGTGTGACAATACGGAAGTACTTCCATTCCCACACTTTACCAAGGGTGAAAGGGTCCCATGTGGAAAAACGATTACCTTTTCTTGTATCTCGCTAAGTGAAGTATCTAACAATGGTTTGAAAATGTCGTCAACACCAGTCAAAGACGACCGGAAAGCCACGAAAGCATCCCGAATCTCAGAAGGGAAATCGTCCTTGTCTTCTGCAGCGGCCATTTTTTCTTCATCCACGCCCACGATGGAGTTTATTTATTATGATAAAGTGTTTACAAAATCAAAACGCAACTTATAACTTTACAACAATATACGAACAGATGATAAAAATGTCGAAATCTTGCAAACTTTTTTGCATAACATGGCAAATAAGTTGCTATAGAATTCGGCATCATCCAACTAATATATCGTACCTGTGTACGAGACTGAAATTGTTACGTGTCACCTCAACCGGAAGTGTGAGACGACGTTTGTGTAAAAAAATCAAAAAATCCTTATGGTTGTGAAAAAACTAATTTTCACGAAGACGACGGATGTTGGAACATGATTTTGGAACAGCTGTTGTGAAAGACTTCGTTGCTGGTGTATTTACCCATAATGAAGAAATGCAGAAGAATTTAATAATGTTGAGACAGAAATCGCTGCCACAACAACAAAAATAACCAAAAAGCTCACAGAGTAACACAGGTAAGGTTTACAAACAAAACATTGTTTTCTTTTGGACTGAGGCACAGTCAGTGTTATGTGAAAGTTCGACCTTTTATATTTGAGTGACTTTTTCCGTGAGATATTATGTAATGTGCACATTTTAAAAAGGAATCTTATCTATCCAGATATGACACTACTTGTATTATCAACATATGGTAACTGTTATGGTAATGGTACAGTCTACAAATTTTCGCATTATTAAAACATATGGAGTTAAATAGGTCACTTAATTTTGAAAAGACAGTGACTATAATATTAATTCATAATCTTGCCTCGGAAAATGTTACAATTCTCCAACAAAGGACTCAAATTAAAGTTTTTTTGAGAATAGTTGAAGATATAATATAAATAACTTAAATTATAGTTGGGAAGGTGTGTACCGGTAGATATGTTTGCAGGTAACACGTCACACTTTACAGAAGTGTGTTGTTTGAAAGTAATACTGGACAAATTGATAGGGTGGCCTTCACAGGCCATAGATATGATTCAGTCCATTTCTTAACTCACACTATAAGTGTAATACGTGGTTCATGTTAAATTTGGTTGGACTTGCAAGGTCATGTATCATGATTTCATCCAAACAATTTTCTTTTTCAAGAGTCGCATTTTTACCTTGTTTTGTGCGACATCAAAACAAAGGAGGAGGCAAAAGCTTACAAAAGTGGAACTGTTTTTTGTGTGCTTTCCATTTTTAAATTGACATTATGGGAAATATGTGGTAACATATTTCATATATGCATTCATATCCCAAAAAATACTCAAAATTTCAAAAAGTTTTACTTATTGACAATTTGTTTTGTTTTCTTCTAGAACTTTCTATTGAATGTGTTGAAGTTAGCCCCTTACCCTGTTGACAGTAAACTGAAAGAACATCAACAGCCAAGATGGGGAAAGACTTCAAAATTTTGCTTGCAATAGTTGTGATTGTAATTAACTTAGTGAATGTATCTATGCAAACTGAGGAAACTCAAGGCAATGTGATGAACCATACTAATGAAACAGAGACTTCATCAGCCACGCAGTTGAATGCGTCCGATACACAAGATTCTCAAAATGCTTCACAGGCTAGAGTATCACCTCCTGGCACAAACACAAACAGTGGATCAACCAGTAAAACAAACTCACCCTCTAGCAGCTCTTCAGCAAAACCAGCATCGGTATGTTTTGCCTTAAGTACAAAGCCTAACTAATAATAGCAATGCATCACATATAGCATCTGTATTTTAGATACCGGTATGCTTCGTTGCATCATTGAAAGCACACCATTACCGTTGTGAATAGCACTTCATTGCACAAAAACAAATTGTTATCTTTTCATAAATTATCTATACAGTTTTCTTTGGTAACATTTGCTCGTATGATATCCACTTGGCCTGTGAAAGATATACCTATCAGACTGACACATGGAGTGCCGAGAATATACTCACTTACCCACATCATAGGAACTGGGCAATTTGATTTAGTAATACACTATGGTGATTTTGTTTTTGATCAAGCAAATTATTTGTTACAGGTTGGCTTTTTCTGTTCTTCAAAGATAATCCAGGCTGTATACAATCATCTAAAGAAGTTTTAGAAATATATTCCAGAAAATTATTAATCTAACATTTTGATTTTCTCACAAGACCGATCGTTATGTTGTAGATGAAATTTTCTTTCCATTTTACACAGTCAAGTGAAGAGACAGATAAATCACAGACAACAATACTTCCTGTGAATGAGGGGAAAGAAAGCAAGACTAGTGCTGTCACACAGAGTAATGAAATGACAGGGGGTCCTACTAATGACGACGGAGGTGAATATTTAATTTACATTCAAATTTCAATATTTTCTGCAGGCAACTTGTAGCCAGTGTATAGTTGTTTATACTGAGGACTAGAAAGTCTTCATAACCCCACTTAGTAAAACTATAATTCTATCCATTAAATTTTCAACACCCATTTCATATTCATTCATTCATTCATTCATACTATCCAAATATGAAGAAATTATCAATATACCCGTACCCACACAATTTTCAGCCAAGCTGAAGGTACAAAAGAATGACTATTAACCAAGGGCTTTGCAATTTTGTCATTTTATTCTGCATCACATTTATTACATTATTTGAAGACATCATCTTTGCAAAATCCCTTGTAATAGTAAACAAGCTAGGTATTAACATAAATATCATTGTCTAGAACTTCTATTTGTAATGTAATACATAGTTTGGAAGATATCAGTTTACTGTTTGGTTTTCGTACTATCAACACCATGCAGCATGACATGAATCCAAAATCTGTATGAAGTATTACAGTCAGTGGTGATTACATGTAAATAGAAAGTTTGATTACTGTATTTGTGGTATAGGAGTTACTCTATACCAGTGGTATTCCAATACATTAAAATAGCAGATTTTAGTTTTCCTTTGTATTGCATATTCCCCAGATAATTAGAGACAATCGCACAATGTCACACAAGCTCAATAAACAAACTTTGTTCATTTAGGGGAAGGGGTCTGGCATCTGAATGCAATTGGTGAACTTCTTTTTCGCACGTCTAACCAAATTTAGAAAATTTTCACAGCTTCAACGATGACAGGTTCTGTATTTATTATTGAGATGTTGATAAGTTGATGAAAATTTACTGCTTATGTGATCTAGAGTGCTGGGTTTCTGCTAACATTTTTATGTGTTTACTATATGTTTTTACTTTGTAGTAGCGGTCACATCTCTATGATCAATGTAAGTGACCACTACAATTTCCATCATGATTACATCATATATAAACATATCAATGTCATACTTGTGAACATTTGTTTAGGGGGAGGGGGAGGTTTTTAAGCCTAAACAAACGAAGTTCCTTAATGAGCTTGTAGCTTGTGTGACATTGTGCAATCTTACCTTAGGAAAATTCTCAGCATCTGATCTTTGCAATCATTTCCTTTTTTTTAAAGTGCTGATTGTTCCAAAGGATGAAGGATGGTTGAGTAAATTTGGCTTAAAGGTAAATAATACCATAACTCTTTCAAATATTAAAGTATATTGATTCTTGTATGTGTGTTGAAAGGGAAGGTAACATCTGCTGGCATTCACAGTACATTTATGTCTGAATGGCTTATTAGAGTTTGCCCCGGTAAATGATGTCATCAATATGCAAATTCTTATGATTGATGCTTTTGGGAGAATGCATTTGCTCACTACTATTGGTAAACCATATGTGAATATGACACCCTTATTACACATGTTCTGTTGAAGAAACTCAAGTACTATACATGTTAACCTAGTTATGACAACAGCAAGAAAAACATAATTAAAGGGTTACCAGGCATTTCTTGTGCAAAAAAATGTAGACCAAAGCCCTCATGGTGCCTTCTGTCAGGAGATTTTCTGACATTTGTGCCAGTGCTGAGTGTCTACATCATGCTGTCACAATTGATGGAGTGTATAATGTACAATTCAGGGTTTTGATTTCACAGTAATCCATGGCACAGTGACACATAGACTACTAAAGGTTGTACCTAGACTACCAAATTTATAAAGTATTAGACTGTACTGTGTTAGACCAATGGAAATCAGAAGAAAACTGTAGCCGAAACAGTTTATTTGGCTAAATCTGACTACCAAGTGTAGAGAAGTTAAATTTGAATCCTGACATATTGTGGTGTAGCAGGTAGTGTCTTTTCTCTTTTTCTCTTATCAGTTCTTCTCATCACCACCTTTCATTGCACTTTACAGGATCAGAAAGTAGTCATCAGTATATTGATACCTGTAGCAGGGGGTGTCTTTGGAGCTCTAGCTATTGTCACAGTTGTTTATTGTATCAGAAGATCTAGGTATAGGAGAAGACGTGTACAAAGAAGAAGACTAATTGGGGTAAGTTGTCATTGTGCTCTTGACAATATCTCCGTTCCACAAACCTTCACACCAGTACTGTCACAAAGACTGTATGAAATTTTACCTTATCCTGCCACTTGAACTAATATTTTTATCATCTACTGTTGATAAATGTTAGATTAGGGGAATCAAGACACCTTAATTTGCAAGAGTTTTCTAACCTTCATATTGATATACTGTGATTTTTCATATTTTGCTCCAATATTAGAGATTTACTTTGTGTTAGATTTTGGTATTATGCTAATTCATTGCTCAGTGATTGTAATGTCTCGAAACACCCCACTGAAGTGCAAAAGTAGTTGAAGATTCTAGTTGTTTTTGTATTTATTTACTGTTGAAATACAGGCATGAAACGTATGTGATGACCTTGTCATGTATCATTAAACTTTAGAAAAATGTCATATTCATGTTTTAAAATGTGGAGATTGTATGTACTTTGCAGCACTGTGATGTAGATTCAAACCAACTATCAAATATTTTATATATTAAACATGTGGTTGGCTTTGAATTTTAAGAACCAAATTTCATTTACTTCTTAAATTTAATTAAATTAATTTAATACCCGGAAAATGTAAAATTGAGTAATATTAACTTGTGCCTCATTGTCTTTTTACATTTTGTTTCAGACACAAGATTTGTCAAGTACAGACCATGTCATGTTGTTAGCAGATAGTTCAGAGGACGAGTTCTAAATTGCCAAACTATATGTATGCTACTTATATTTATGAATACTTAAAGAAGCTCATGCAGGATTAGTTTCAAACTTTTGATAAAAAAGACAGTTGTCTGGTAGGGCTGTTGAAGAAGTTGGACGTAAACAACAGAGTGATTCTATCTAATATGGCACCATTGATAAGATAGCATTAATGTGAAAACCTGGGACTGAATCATGGGCCTTTAGATATAAGATTCAACTCTGCCATATACGTTCATTGTCTCCACACACTGTATACTTTACAGGTGAATACTACTCCAGGAAAGGCATTTTCATAAACAATAAATATTCATAATTCCTAACTGTGTATTACCTGCAAATGGTAACAATTGACCACTGCTAGAACAAATAAATGTAAACCAAGTTTTTCATCTCGTGAACTTTATGTGATGTTAAGTCATGAAAATGAGTCCATAGACCCCAAAGTTTATGAAAATGTCTTTATTTCCTGGAGTGGCATTCCTGTTCCTTGATGAAACTTATTATATTTATGCTAGTTCTTCATAAGAGGCTGCCATATACTGACATCCAGCTAAATGTTTTTTATTGTGTGTGGATGTAATTATTGATAAAGTAAGTATGCCATGAAACCATTGAATTCAATGAACACTTTTACGGTATCTACTTTGTCAAATAGACTGTCAGGCATTTGTAAGATGTATGTATTACACTTGACGAACTAGTAGGTGTTCTGTAGTCAACTAAGATTCTTATTCAGGAAATAATGTCAACTTTTAAAGCAACTCTTCAGAGCAACTCTTTCTGTACCTGTATGAAAGATTAATATGAATGATTGTACATTATTACATCTCATGTCTATATTAAGGCATGTCATTTGTTTATTTAACATTTATTCATCAATATACAATTATGTAAATATTACATTATATATATATGCACACGCACACTACTGAAAACGTGTTGTTCATGTTTTTAAATATTACCTTTAACAGTTATTGTTCTATTCCACCTACCAACACATTAACTGGTTAGTGTGTGTCAAGATTACGACAACCACTCTTAGCTTGAGCCCTCAAGAAATGATTATGAATTTTACCTCGGACAACCAACTCGGATAACTAATAGTGTGAGTTGAAGTTTGCTGTTTCCGATAAACATGTGTAATAATAACAGAACCCCATGCCACGTGAGTTCCAGTGTGGGTACTCTGGTATTTGCACTCATGCTTGCAGTGTTTTGTGTTGCACTTTCATTCGCTATGTTCTGAAAGTACAGCCGCATAGAACACTGCAAGCACTCATGTAAATACCTGAGTACCCCACACTTGTACTCACACGTCATGGGGTTCTGTCATATTGTACACATGTTGTTTGATCTTAGTAGAACACCAATGTCATACTGTCTTACCTCTTTAAAAACTAACACTATCAATTTCATAGTATTGAATTTAACTTTTGTTCCAAACACAACTTTGGAAATTTTTTATCACTATCAAATTCACTTGATTTCATCATAAATCATAGCCACATGAATATCTGTGACACAGTCTGATATATTTGTCGGAAAAATTGGCAACTGGAACTTACTGCCGAAAGTTAACTTCTCTTTTAGAGTTCATAGTATTCTGTAACATATTTATAATACTGCCAACATCCCACCTTTCATAAAACTAAAAACTATAATTTAACAACTATACTATATCTTTAAAAAATAGTCTAAAGTATAACTAAAAAACTAACACAATGCTATTCACACAATTTGATGATACAGCAGAAAAAAAAGAAGAAGAAAGGGTTGTTTATGTCTGAGGAACTGATATATTCTTCAGAAGAATTCACGTAAAACTTACTGCCAAATGTGAACTTCTCTTTTGCAGGTCTCAGTATTTTTAATTTAAAATTATGACATAGTTCTTTATTGTTATTATTATATATTTCTTATATACGATATTCTAAGGTATGTGTGCGTGCGTGCATGTGTGTGCACGCATGTGTATGTATGCATTTGTGCATGCATGTGTGTGTGTGTGTGTGTTTGCGTGCGTGTGGGCGGGCGTGCATATGTTGTGCGTGCATGCTTTATATGAATGTATGTATGTATGTATGTATGTATGTATGCTATGTGTGTGCTATTTCACCTGTTGAATTTGTAATTCAGTGCATTATTTGTTGTTTAAAGTTTAAAGTTCAGAAAACGACATTCTTTAAATAGAAAATGTATAAAATGATAACATTCCTATAAAGTTGATTTAAAACCAATGATGACTATTGCTGAGTGTTCTTTTTTATATTGAATGTTGAATGGTGAGTAGAACATGAACCAAAATAGTGTACTACAATCATAAGATTGCGCAGATGTATCTCCAAACAAAATTCAAACTACAATATTACACAACTAAAACAATGGTTAACCAAACATGAAGGAAGTGGTTAAGAAATTCTAAAGTTTAGACAGTTGTAGTCTGGATGACCAGACTGGTTTCTAACCCAGTCTGGTCAAAGTCCCTCAATCAGCACACATTCCTGTGCTCCTCCTACAGCGTTCATATAAACATGATTATGTTGCTGTGTCCCCACGACGTGATTTAGTTTAAAAGGACTGGCTGTGGAGTCCTGGTTGGACATTGGACATCGTCAAAACAGTTGTACCAAACTATGAGGTTGAACCATAATTAACACCTTTCATCAGGACCTTGACTATACTGTGATTCGTAGCATAGAAGTATACTTCCATGGTCATAGCGATACTGTATAGGAACTAAAACTGTTGATGCAAATTTAATAGGATGTTAGTATTTCAATGTACTCGTGTTAATTGTCCTGGAATATTACCAGTGTTTGTGTAGAATTATAGGTGTTCAACACTACAAATGGTTTTCAATTGCTGTGACTGCATTAATAGGATGTCAAGTTGAGAAAGTACTCAAAGCAAATATTTTACTTTTCATGACTGCTGGACGTCATATTCCATCATTGGTGGCGCTCTTTACTAGCTGTTATAACAATTCAGTATAGCGCCACCAACGGTCAGAGGTTGAAATAATATGGGATGTAACTGGCCTACACAGTATATGTATATTATGAGGCAATCGTAGGTGAGCTGTCCATCATCATTAAAACTTGAAATGTAGGAAATTGTGTCTAAATTATTAGTTCTGTAGAACTTACCTGGTAGATACTATCATTTTGGATCTCCTGCTTATCTCTGAATGTAGCATTTTTAAAAAAAATAGAATGTCTTTACAAAAAGGGAATGCTACTCCAGGAAATATAAAGGTATTTTCATAAACTTTGGGTTCCGAAGAGTCATTTCATAATTTCACATAATTTTTGCTTGGTTGCCAAAAAATACCAAATTCAAACTTGTTCACCTCTATTCTATTGTTCTTTCAGTGAAACACCACTGCAGTCTTTAGCAAACATAAATATTCACTACATGAACACTGAATATTCATAGTCTGGATTGTCATGGTATCGAATCACTTTTAACCCCATCTAGTCAAAACTGACTCAATCATGAACCAAAAATTGTTCATGCAAATGACTAAACCCTAACTGTTATAATGATGTAAACAAAAATATAAGTAGTATCCTGTCAGAGCTGACAAATATACCATATTTGGATGTTACATAACTGCCACGGCCAATAAACATTAACTTTATATTATTGGTTAGAATTCTGTGATTGATTAACAAAGACATGATGTTAATGACAGTGTGGGTGGCTGTGGTTGAATTTTTAATTTCATCTCATTGCATCTCAGGACTTCATTGAGCTAGACTGAAAGAGAGGTCTGAAAGATTCGAAGAAGGATAGCACAAGACTTGAATATTCATGACTCGTAAGCGTTGATTTCCTATTTGACACACTTTATCTGAAGGAAATAAGTACAAGGAAATGAAACACACTGAGTTTAACTGAATGATATTGTTTAGTATGTGATTTTAATTCTCAAAAAACCAAAAAAAAAATCATTTCAAGTAGTTTCATGTTACAACTAAAATCAAAACTACATGTAATAGTTTTTGGAAGCATGAAAGAAAGTCAAGGACCAATCCAAACTGTAAAAAGTATTAATGGTAGAAAGAGACACTGAGCATCATAAATGAAGGCTTCTACCAGATAACCTCTCTATCACTGATGAACTCTGTTCAAGTGGTTGGGGTGCATGTATGGGAAGCATATTACTAGGAAGAGCAAGACGGTACTGTATAGGAAATATAAGGTATATGGAAAGTGTAGACTGTGAGATATGTTGTGTCACTCCACCCTCATTGGACTGCTCCTGCAAGGGGTTTACTGAGGTGAGAGGGCGCCTTATCACAGTGTACCTTACAGACTATGGAAAGTGTTCATTATTTGAAGTAACAATGTTCACTACAGCAGAGTTTGTTTATCCAAGATGTTCACTAGAACAGACTTACACAGTAGAGATTTCCACAGTAACAGAGTTTGTAATAAAGAAGTTACAATGGTTTAAAGGTTATAAAAGCTGCAGTAGTAAGCTTACTGTATTATGATTGGCTAACATCATCTTACACAGATGTGTGGTGCCACATTTTGCTCAGATATCCATGCAATGAGATACCTACTTGCTAATGTTTCCAAATTAGTTGATCACATCTTTGCACAAGTGTGTACTAGCCAATGTCTATTACATGCTGGTGTTTCCTGATTGGTTGATCACATCTATGCATTAGCCAATCAGCTACAACTGGCTGATACATTGTACTTCATAATTGGTTGATCACATTTTTGCACAGATGTGCATTAGCCAATTGGCTATTTATGGTTTGTTCTGTGTTGTAAACTATCTACATTACACTATATTACAGTGATAGATAAATGTGATGAAATAGCTCAAAAGGGTCATATGCTTGGAAATCATTCAAATTTGATGTAGAGTTACTATTAAAGCTATGTACAAAAAGTATTGATACATATGTTGTATCCATCTTTACTTTGGTAATGTCACCATAGTGATGGTAGTCACAAAGTGACTTGAACACCTGCATATATGCCTTGCAAAAAAAAAATAAGTGACTTGAATACAGCCTTGAAATGTGACCAAATCTATAGACCTGCACAACAGACCTTTCATATGTTTGAATAGAGCTCTGAAATGTCATCAAAAATAAAGGCCCAGTAATAGTATGTGAACAGACCTGTTTGCATACCTGTACCAACAGACCTGTCACATATCAGAATACAGTTATGAAATTTGAACAGACCTGTTTGCATACCTGTACCAACAGACCTGTCACATATCAGAATACAGTTATGAAATTTGAACAGGCCTGTTTGCATACTTGTACTAACAGACCTGTCACATATCAGAATACAGTTATGGAATTTAACCAGCTTTACAGACCCTGTAAAAGTACTTGAACTGACATGTTTGCATACCTGTACCAACAGACCTGCTACACAGCAGAAAACATGTAGGCCTGGGATTTGATCAATTTACAGATCCTGTAAAAATACTGAAACAGACCTGTTTGCATACCTGTACCAACAGACCTGTTCCATGTGTCAATAGGTGGAAATGTGTACCAAGATTTGAATACAAGACACAGCCCATGGTTCACAGTTCAAAAGTTTGAAGACTTATAGAAATTTACATGAAAAAATATTTACAAAATGTACACACAAGTTTTTAAAATCAAGATAACCTCACACAAATTGGTGCCAATGACACCAAAGCACAACTCACATATTTTATAATGTATATTTACAATTAAAAAGTCATGCGACTGTCAAATTATCATGCTATGTGTTGATCAAAGCGTCAAGTTTTTACATTAATTAAACTTTGTAGTTTTGTGTGAGAGATTAATTCTGTCATCTTTGTTTTATTGTATTTTGTTTAAAACATTTAACACTTATACTGTTACAAATCTAGTGTAGTTTGTACTAGTAAATAGTCAACTTGCTGGTTCCAAGATGTATGTCAGTCACATAGATATCACTTCAAATGTTACTGTATAACAATTGCTGAAATCACACTTTCATAACTTTTCCAGAAGGAAATGTTGATTAACTTTTTGAACTTGGTGATAGTGCTTTTTAGGGACTACGCTGTTAATAACTTTCATACCTTCATACCTAATCCACACCCATACTCAAAAAACACAAGTTTTGCTATCTTACAAATCTAGAAATCCCTTTGAAATTAAGCTTCTCTGTGTTGTTCGTTTGTGATTGGTAGACGACAATAGTCTATCTCTTCAAACTAAGCAATATATTTTAAACAAGACTTGGTGTCTCCGATGAGCATAATCTGAGCTGAAAAAGGTATAGAAATGTACAATTTTTATAAACAAGTGAATGAAGCATCAACTGCTCTTCTGTTTCACAGTGTGGGTAAGTTGAACAATCTGGGTGTGACATTGATATGTTTGCACCTGTATTAATTAACTTCTGATCTTTGATGTTAAACAAAAGATGAGCAAACCACCATGAGTAAAACTGACTCTTCTGGATATGCATATAACCATGAAAGTGTGAGGTGATTACTATCTGACTGAGTACCTATACAAAATGGGTACATTATGAGAAATTCTCACAGTACATATTGGAACCAATTGTGACTAAGTCACTAAAACATTGCATATATATATACAATGTATATATATATATATATATTGGATTATCTGAGAGAAAAAAATTATTTCCAAGTTAATTAAATAACATAACATATGCTTACTGGTAGAAATGAATTCACATGTTGCACAATGATGTAAATTGTTGATTCATAATGCTGTAAGGATTTCCTCTGATAACAATGGTCAAGATTCTCACAAAATTATGGCAAAAATTCTCTTCAGTCAAAGAAATGTATTACATTATTTTCATGCTACACTCATGGTTCGAAGATGGGTAAAAAAAATCAAAATAACACATCACCGAAATTAAAAATCATAGATTTCAAAATAGGCAGGGACAACATCAATATAAACTGACAAGATAATAAAAATAGCAGGGATGAGATGAAATCAAAATCAAAATGTAAATTTATTAAGAATGAGATAAAATCAAAATCAAATATCCACTTAAAAATTCTGATATCTACATGGTTAATGATAAAACATTCCTTAGTATTGTTAGAATGTCTATGTCAAAGACATTTATATGTAAAATTTCATTATAGCGCTCCACTGGTAAAACAATTTTTAAAAGACAGTACAAGTGGATACCATTGCTGTCATGAAAGTTTTAGGTAAATACATTTTTCTTGAGTATACTTGCTGAGGTTTGATTGCGTCAAAAGTACCATCCAGAATAGCAGTTTATTGGGTCAGTATAGTAAATAGCAGTACCAACTTTCAAACAAACAACACTGCCATCATGGTGGTTTTGTCCTACTGGACTATCTCTAGTACAAAGTGATTTTACCGAGGTCTTAAAGTAAAATTGTTGTACAAGGCACAGGAATCTACTATTCCTGTTTTCACCCTTTATATCATAGGGTGCCCAAACCTGCACAAAAAATACTATAAACATGCAATGATGACTTGTGTTTTGGTAGGCTTTAGACAGAATATCAATACCATAGTCTCTAGACATCATTGCACAATGATGCCTTGTCTTTGGCTAAGTTATAGACACATGATCAATAGTCGCTAGACACCACCATAACACACATATGTTGTTAGATTATAAACACACTACTAGTAGTGTCTAGCCCACCATTGAACAACGATCACACATCCATGTATTTTAGATACCACTGCAGCACATGAATGACTTGTACGTATATTTTGATTAGCTATTGGTACACTATTTTGATATACTGACTTGGCAAGCAATGCATACAAACACACACACACACACACACAATAATTGAAAGTAACCAGTACTGCAAAGTAACTGCATAGTATGTGTAAATCATGCTCCAACTGTTCTGAGATCATGATATGTGTTATATGACCATAATCTCTCTCTACCTATCTGGGTTATTATAGGGATAAACTTTGATGACTTGTCCTATTCCTTTTGTTCTGCCTTCACGGAAGAGTAGTCTGGATCCTTCACGTAGGTATTCCGGATGTTTGATGAATCGGAATGTCACACATGCTTTTTCATTGGTTTGTAGGCTAGCCTGTAAGGTAAAGACATCATTACATTGATGATGTCATGACAATAGAAACCACACTACAAGAAATGAATCTGGATTTCACAATTTACCAGCAAATCTGAGATGAGGAATGTAACAGTGTGTCTCTACCTTAGAATATACCATAAACCCTGTCATTAACACATCTAAAGTACCATGTCAGATTTGGAGAGCAATTTGGGCAAAAAATCAATTAATACAGAAAAATATGGTCATGAATGAAAGAATAATCCTATCTAATCGTTATGGTTCTATTGATAAGTTAACACTAATACAAGAACTTGGGATTCTAATATTGGGGTTTAATCTATCATATCGGCTATCTGAGGTCATTGACATCTGTGGGTTCTGTGATGTACATATTTCATCTATCTTTTCTAAAGTTAATGGGTCATATTTAAGACGATTTTACACTTTGAGCTTGGAACTATTACAAATAAATTACTTCAGAAGAATTTTTTTCAAATATTTATTTCAAGTGATGGCTCCTGTTTTGTAAGCTGTCATCAGACAAGACTACATACCTTATCAATACTTTCCATGACTGCCGTCTGACAGACATTACCAACATGGACAGTGGTTTGAAATCGTGGTGCTATTGATGTACAATGGAACAATACATAGACATCAGCCTCAAAGGATACACATGCCTGTGGTTTAGCACTTCTTCCAAGTAGAACCATACCCTAGATATTACACAACAGTTACTGGGTTAGTTTGGAATAGTCTTGTTACCCTGTGATTCAATGAGGAGGGAGGGGTCTTGTAGTAAGACCTTGGATCTTTGCCTGGAAGGTTGACGAACAACAAAAGTTGAGGATGATGGGGGCTGGGGAGGGGAGGAGGGCTTGATAATGCTTAAGTATGTGAAAGACTATAGAAAGTTAGCAGAAATGTACAAGTAAGGTAATAATGGAAAAATACTAAAAGCAACTGGTATAATGTTGAAAAAATGGAGATAGAGGTAATTGTTATGGCTGGCTACCTTCTCTTATAATACAACTGGGTTCTCAATGAGCAGCAAAAGTCAAGAAAATATACTGTGCAGAGATGTAGCTAATTTTAAAAGTAAAACAATTTATTAAACTCTCAGAAAAGTAGCTGGCAAAATATTACAGAGCAGCCAGTTGTGTTTGCCAGCTACTGGTCCTTATTTACACATCCTGCTCTGTATTTCCTAGTTTTAGACAACTATGCTCAGTGGACACAGCAGAAATGGAATGAGGCAGAAAAATGGGATTGCTGGGTATTAGATAGCTGTGTATCAACTTACCTTTCTAAGTATACTTCTATCATAGTCTCCTAGACCTAAGGTACCTGCCTGGGCTGGTCTTATTATACGACATGCTGACCTGTTTCTATGTATTGATTGAACTTTCACTGGATAAAACTCTCCATCTTCTGATGGCCCAACCATTAGATTGTCCTCTTCTGTAATAGTACCTCTGAGTATTGCAAAGTTCAAAAAATTAGTGTGAATATACATTTACATTGACAATTCAGAAAATGGCATAAGTGGTTGACAGTGACATAGAAGTACAATTGTGGAATCATTCATCTCAGAAAACTATTCCTGGTTCTTTTCTTTTTAAATATATATCTGCAACACAACAAATCACAAGAAAGGTACAATACAATCCCAACTTCTTTGAAGTTTTCCAACAGTTTTCGCAATAACAACTTTGCAGTTTTCAGATCTGTATTGAAATTTCAGTTTATTTAGCCATAAAACCTTAAGCCACTCCAGGAAATAAAGGCATGAGAGATGTTTTACACTGATAGGGAATACACACTTAGGAGTCATAAATATTCATTATTCAAACATGAATAATTTCTGCTAAGTCCCATGATGCAATGTCCCATAGCAAAGATACCCTATAAAAGGCACAAGATCAACTTGATGTTTCTCTGAAATTGTAATTAATTTTAGGTTATATAAAATCATGAAATGACTCCAGAACTCATAGTTTATGAAATGAAAATGTCTCTATTTCCTGGAGTGGTGTTCCCCTTTAATACATTGCAATATAAACAGTTTAGTATTCATGATTCTCATCTATGATTTTTTTCAAATAAACAAATCAACATAGATAAATCACATCTTAAATATGTATCTCCGTTGTCAAAGTTTATATATCCATCAAATATTGATGATGCGATTGTAAAATGTTTCTTAATAAACTGATAAAAAGTTTGATTGGATTGCAAATTTTGAGGTGAATAAAAAGTTAGAAATACAGACTGACCTGAGTAGGGTTCCACCGACAACACTGCCAACATTGGGTACATTAAAAATTTCATCAATCTGGATGAATAAATGAGAGGAACACAAAATTATCACTTCCAATCTAGCAGTTCATGTCAAATTTAAGTTTGGGAAATGTTTGGAACAACACTACTGTCCATCACTCTGTCAAAACAATTTCCATTACTCAACATATGTGAGTTAGCCAGTTATCAGAAAGACAAAAGATTATCCACGATGGCCACTTGGAGTGCTGTTTCAAATGTGATTTGGGTGAAGGAGGATAATTCTGAATATTTCATAAACATTTTGTGTTCTAAAGCATTCCTGATGATTCCAGTTATTAACCCTGTGGAATAAAAAAGACAACTTCTATACAATTTATGAAACTTAATTAGAAACAAAAAAGTCAACAAAACCTGGTTAATTTTAAAATTCATTTACCTGGAGTAAGCTGCAATATTGCCAATTGAAAACTAGTTTTCACCAGTCTGTGGTAGATTGCTATATTGCTGGTATTTAGAATTTATAAGTTGGTTTGTTTCAGACATTATAACACAGGATAGTTATTGGTATTTTACCTGGAATTCTGGGGATTCTTGTGTTAATCCTTCCTGTTCTTTACTGTTATGAATTGGAGGTAAAACATTGAGGAAATTCTTGATTAAATCCAGCTGCTGTCCTGTTACACTAGACATTGTAAATATTGGACATATCCTGTGTTGGAGAAAAGAGGGGTGAAAATAACATTGAAGTGACTACCAGCTGACTGCCATCGCATTATATGTTTGGCAACTAAGAAGGCACAACTCCTTTCTTGAAGGAGGAGCTCTTCAAATTCAGAGACTGTTATAATTGCAGTGGGTCGGTATTACTGTAAGTTTGATATACAGAGGTATGGTTTGAAATGCACTTTTTATTTCATACAGAGATGACACACAGTATATTCAGAAATTACAATATAGGTCAACACTACTGTTTCCCGGTCAGCGAAAGCACATGCATACTGCATGGTGAGTGAAAAAATTACAATGCTTGAAAGTTATTAAATGACAATGTTGAAATAAACACATGCATATGAAATACAAAACTCATCGGACATGAAATCCAAAATGTTTAGTGTGATGATCAGCTGTCAGTAAACATACATTACACAAAGCCATCAATACTAATATATGTCAAAGTGGTCATATCATATGGATAAAAATTGGTTATTTATCTGTGAACTCTAATAGATAAAAACAACTCTACTATGTTTCTCTACTTTTTAATACAATGTGACATATATCAGGTCCTTGTTTGTAACTCAATAATTTGCAAAACATTGAAAAATGTGTCAAATGTACACTGTTTAGTTTTTTTATTGAGTTACAAACAAGACCTTGATGTATGTTCTTTTACATTGTATTTTGTGGTAGAATAATATAGTAAGACTGACTTATCAATTAAAAAAATCCATTTTCCACTTAAATGTATAATTTAGTTGAGTGTTGTGTCTTTGTGAATAAAGTATTGTTAGTTCTGTGGCATCCTAGAGTCTGTCTGACTGATTGGTACACCTAGAACATGTAACCAAAATTCATAAAACATAAATTTTTTGATAACTTGGAACACTTACCGACCAGAGTTTAAATGTGTCGCTGCTGTCATAGCATCATCAACATTCTGAATTCGTAATGTAACTTTATTACATCCTGGTCCTTTAAGTATTCTCTCTAAATATGTTACTGTACGTTCTACCATGGCTGGTGGACATAGATCAATTTTACTGACAACTACAAACACAGGCACTTGTAAAGCCATAGCTAAACCTAGATGTTCTTTGGTGGTTCCAACTGTAAAATCAAAGTGAATAAATGAAAACGTGAATTATACCATAGACAGTGGTCTATGATTATACAAGGTACACAGTACAATGTATACATACTGTTTGCTTTCTAGAAAAGAACCCAAGATATAAAGAAATTACTAAACTGGAATGCTTTTTTAGTAGTTCCAGGAGTGAAAACACTGTGAATGAAAACACTAAATGTTTATGCAATACCAGTACATTTTAAAAGTTATACAATGTATACATGCTTTTGCTTTGAACCCAACCCAAGAACCCAAGAGAGAGTAGAGGGAATTGCTAAACAAACTGTTTCTCGGTAGATCCCACCATAAAATCAATGTGACTGGAACCACTTCTACTGTCTATTACCGGTGCTAGTAGTTTAGAGTACCATACTACAAATTTATGTATGTATACTGTCAACTAATTGCAAAGAAACCAACTGATATATATCTTTACATTCTGTACTAATAACCATTCTAACAATTACAATTTCTCATGTAACTATAACATCTCACATAACCCCTATAATTATAACTTATCACTCAATTACGTTTTATTATCACAATTTTGTTACAAATTTTCAAGTTGCCTCACAAACTGAGTTTTGGCAATTGCGTGATCATGATGAAGGTAAAATTATAATCATATTATAAGTCATGTGAGAAGTGAATGTTATGTGAGAATTCTGATTTTTTTTTAGCCTATGAAATCTATGGTTGGACCATTCATTGAAATTCTCTATACCTGTAATAGCATTTGACCCTATGCTAAAGGGTCAAAATGAAAACAAGCAGGTCACAGAGAGAGGAAGTCATGGTGTCAACCAAGAAATTGAATGTTTGCTATTTTTATGACATGCCTATGTGATAAAAGGAAACAAGAATTAGTTTAAGACTGTTTGTTTGACAGTGTATCAAAATGTAGTAGATCTCACTGGATTCAAGGTTAACTCTCATAAATAAGGTTGACATCACAACTTGTCCTTATCAAGGTGCTAGGACTTACCTACTCCCATATTAGCACTGACAACCAACATTGCAAAGTCTGGAGAGTGACCAGTTAGTCCAAATATTGTAGTCTTGAGATACTTATGATGACCAGCTAGGTCAATAAATGTTATCAACTTGGATGCCTGCTCACAAATTTCCTCAGCTGTTCTTGAATCACTATAGTTTATAACCTGTTGTAAAGTCAAACATAAAGCATGGTATAAGGTTAATGGAATCTCTTTTCTCAGTATTGTAAGACATTCCATTCTGAGAAATTAACAGAATATAGTACATTTTATTCAAGGAAATGACTTGAATTTCAAACTTCCTTTTTATATACTACCGATAACTGATGTTTGACTACCACACTTTAAGTTGCTAGAAGTGGCAGTTAACTTCACCTGGTGTTTATAACCCATATATATATCTTACACTAAGTGACCTACTTCATAAGAGGGTCCACTGCACAACACAATACAATAAATGTACAATGTACTTGCTATAAATTAGAGACAGGGTGACAGCATCTCTCAGAAAAGCTCAAGGGAACAATTGTACAATTAGACTTATATCATATCATTTATATGCCTCATGGGTATATTTTACAGTTTTTTGGCAATGGTGATTTCTAACTCTTATACAACCATCTTCTAATGTATGGTAGACATGTTTATTTCATGAAATGCAACACTCAATGCAGTCACACATAAATATTTCCCAGATGAGCTGCACACTTTGCAGTCCAATGCTATAACAAAACAGACAGTGTGACCACTAAGTTAACAGACCTACAATGGGAACTCTTAGAAAATAAGTGTTTTCCCAACTCACAATGGCATATGTTAAAGCACTCAATGAAAAGTTGATTGAGTAACACTTCAAATGTGCAACCAGATCAGCCAATCTCATTCACACTCTCCACACTACGCCAGCCAAAACAAATACATACAAGTATTCTCAGACTATCCTAGCACTGTAAATGACTTGAACAATGTCACGAATAACATTGTCTGTACTCCATCTATTGGAATATTCAAAGAAGTGTCCAAACAAATCAAGTCTTCACCCTTACTAGTGCTGTCCACTCACACATGTACAATGACAACTGGGTGAGATACTTATTAGTATTATCAAGTTAAACCACTGATAAACCTTCCAGAACACCAACATTTTTCCAATTCACACTATGATTATCCAATATCAAATTCAGCATTCAAGATTGTCTTGAAAAGGGATAAATATGAGAGATTGTTTTAAATGGACTGAAATTTTATAATGAATGAATGAATCATCAATGAATGAATGAATGAACTACCTCAAATACCATACACCAGAACTGTCATGTGTACATAGCAGTTATTTATAACATTGATTGATTACAGGGAAAGTGTATTTCTGCATGGCACTTCACCAAAATAGTTATAACTGGAGCAATTTTAGGGGCGGTTTTGTCACATGACCTCTGAAATAATTGACTTTACTCTTAATAATATACAGCCAGCAGTTTGTTGAATTATACATACAAAATGTAGATAAACTTGTCAGTAAATCTGTGTGTGTAGCTACACACAATATACCATCGCACCCAATATTATTTTCATCATGTTTATATCGTCATATAATGTTTACAGCTACAAGAGTTCACCTACATGCAACTCAATACACTTCAGGATGTATAATATCAATGGTTAGTTATAGTAATTTAACCCAACCCTCCCATACAACAACACCACCAAACCAAAAAATGCTATTACTACAGCTATTTTAACTTTTTATAGAAAAGGTGTTGAAAGTCAAGAGATGGTACACATACCTGTCCTTTGCTGTCAAATCCCAAGATTTCATGACTAATACTGGAGGTTCTTCCGGACTGGATTTCATGTAGATGTCTAAACAAATTGAGTCTAGCACGCCCCCTTCCATTGTCTAACTCTCCCTGTGTTAACACCCCTAACAATGTACTCTTTCCAGCATCAGCATTTCCTAGCACTGCTAACCGAAGATCTATAAACTAATCATACAACAACAACAATTGATATACAAGTAAAACAATGCATGTACATGTTTTCTGGTCTAAAATCTCCACCATTTCTTTGGTTTTCATTTTAGACACTTTCACTGATTTCAATTTAATTCTTTGTATAAAGTTATTGACTGAGTGGCTGAGATGTAAGATAGCATGATATAAATTCAAATAACAAGTAGTGTACAGTACAGTTCATGATTTCTGGATTTTGCTATTACAAGGAATATTGTATACCCTAGCTTATGGCATCAAATACGCACAAATAACATGTTAACACAACCTCTGTGAGTGTCATCTGGCAAATTTCTGGCTGTGAACAATGGGGTAGTTTTAGTTTTTAACCAATATTACATATATTAGTTGATCACTTTACATCAATGTTAAGAGCTATTATATCAACATATGTGAACCATGACCTGATTCCCATGACATTATCTAGTAACATAACCACTATCATTCAACATTTTTCAACTACTGGTGAGGATGTACACTGTTAGTTACTATTTCCTAAGAGTGTGTGCGTGTGTGTGTGTGTGTGTGTGTGTGTGTGTGTGTGTGTGTGTGATGTTCATTAATGATTTACATACTGGCTATATTATTCATTCTCTGCTATTTTTTGCCAGCTGACACAATTTTGCAAACAATAAACAACAGAAGTGACAAACTATTATAAAAATGTATGCACAACATATATAGCTACATACTTGAGTCTTTCATTTTTATATTTCTAAGTTTGCCCACTACAAGGTACAACAAATAGTACCAGTTTGGCTGGAAGACATGTATGCTGTGACAATACATTATCAATCCATTCTACTATACCTGTTGATCATCAGGTACTTTCCTGACTAACACTTCACATGCCCTTCGACATGGCTCAAATGCTGTAGGGTCAATCAGTCTCTCACGTAATATCGTTGTTGATGCTCCCAGTCTGTAATGTATGAGGTATTAAAGTTATTGTATGTAACATAAATTATCATTTTAACATTTATAAGCAAAAAGAATTTACAAACATAGAAATTGACAGATTCTGGTTATATAATACAGGACAAACATTCATACATAAATTTATGATTTGATAATGGTAATGTGTAAAATAAACTATGTTAATTAAACTTGGATGATATCCTAAAGGCCTAATCTGCATATAAATAGTGGTGACAGCTCATTATGCTAGATGACTTTGAATGTGTAACATGCTCACAGAGCTCATATAGTGCCTATGAAATTGTCATTTTAGAGAGTCTTACAGATTCTTTTATCTCGCTACTGTATTATGAACATACAGGAAAGAAATCTGGCCTTGTATTTTTGAGAACAGCTTCGTTTTAGGGACTGTATTTGAGAAAATATTGGCTTGATACATGTTGGGAAGTGTCGAGACACTGTCATGGGATTGAACATTCATTAGCTCAGTGATTTCAATCCTATGCATAAAGAAACTGAAAGTTTATTCATAAGGAAACTGAAAGTTTATTCAATATGCATGGAAACATTTTTTAAATGCCAGCAAATGCTGGGTCAAAGGTCAATTGTTGCTGTGATTGAATTACACTATAAAAATACTTGCTTTTCAGCCATCTTGTTTAATGTCTCTAGCGAAGCCTCAAGATCTTCATCTAATAGTCCAGCCAGCATTCCATTATCTTCCACCCCTATCTCATAAATGGCTTCACCTTGACCTTCACGCAAACGCCATTTCATTTGTGTCACCAAATGTTCAAAGCGAAATGGTGAAGGGTTCACCAACTTCAGCTTTAAAAACAAAGTGAATGATTTTTGTTATGATTACATTGTAAGCACACAATTCATAGTAACAATTACACACATTACACTACAATTAAACCTTACTTGAACCATAGACAGTGACCCGGTTGGTGTTGGTGGAGGGTCTATGCTTGAAATAATGAAAAAAAAATCACTTGCCATCTGGACAAGTAGATATGAAAAGTACCAGTCTGAAAAGTACTTGTCCACATACTGCATATTTTTTTTTTGTAAATTTTAACATATTTTCCTTTTGATTGGTCTTTGTCATCATGCCATAAAAAAGTTGTCATATTGTTACTTCCAGTTTAAGTATTTTTCACTTTGAGTTTGGGATTTTGTTGTTAGGGTAAACTAGATAATATCCTTTGATACATATAATAAAATATCACTTTGAAAGTTTCTACAAGTACAGAAAAGTTTTACTTATACTACTACTACTACTACTACTACTACAAGAAGTGAGCATAGGTTTTAAAATCAATAGCCATGAGAAATTCTACTTGTCAAGTGGCCATGGGATAAGTACTTTCTATAATCACTTGCCCAAGGCTTCGCATCACTTGTCCAGGTGAAGTAGAACACACTTATATATATATATATATATATATATATATATATATATATATATATATATATATATATATAATAACATATTTAAAAAAAATATTTCTGAAGTTAAAACTGAAAAAATGTACCCCATACCTTGTATTCAACATTTCCTTCTTCAATCTGAAACAAAAAAAAAATTGATAAAAACGTTAATTCCAATAACGACCTGACATAATATAAGTGGCAACACTGATAAGAATGTTGATATCTATATAATAAAGCAAATATTGGTATTTTTTTGTATATAATTTTCATGTGTTTTATATGCTTGGTTGGTTGTTGTGTTTGTTTGTTTGTTTGTACTTATTGTTTGGGGGTCTCACACTGAAAGAAGTGTACTGGGTTATGAAGAGTGCATAAATTAATGAATATTAAAACTTTCATGCTTTATGCCCCTGTGAACTTTTACTTCACTGCCTTAACACACGCCAAGCATCTGACAAGTTACAATTATAAACAATCTAGAATCTATATGTAGAGATGACAGTGTAAAAATAACTGTCATACCACAACAGCTGTAGTATTTCAAAACATTTCATCACTCACTAACAGGTCATTACCATATAAAAAACAGGTCAAAAGCCAATGAATTCCATCACCAAAATACCACACCTATGTCCTGGTTACATAACCACATAACAAATAATCCAAGATTTTAATTACTATAGATAATGAATAGGCTACATTTTTTAACTGAATTGTATATTATCATTTTGTGTGCATATTTTAATTCTTTCTTGTCCAATTTATAAGGAAAGGTTTATCTAAATTGGTGTAGTCAAATTCTAATTTGACATCACTAGCACCACAAGTTAGTATCATACATTTAGAGTCATTTACATGTAAAAAAAAAAAAAAAACCCAGTTACTTATTGATTTTTCATTGTTTGGTACACCTGTAATAGCCATCTGCCATGATCTAGTACATGGTGCAAACTACCCGCATTCTAGATTCCCTTGTGCACTGATTGGCTTCCAGCCAGTACAACATCTGACGTGACCATCACAGGCCTTGTTACAAGGACAACAGATGGACTTCACAATTGTCCATAATTAATTACGTTATTGTGCTTTGCATACGTGCTGAAGCTGTAATCTATGTTGGCATTGCATGTATTGTTTACACGGAAGTGAAGTACGGTCAGGAGACACCGTAAAATTATACATTGTAGTCATTTAAATGTTAGCCTCGCACGATTATCAATATTTAAAAGAACACGATATGCACGACATTCCGAGCAGCAGATTGTGATAAAACATTAGTAATTATCATCAAAAAACGAACGTGTAATACGTGTATTGTTATTATTTTGCCAAGCCCTATGTTTACAACTTTTAGTTTACTAATATGTGGCAGATCGTTCATAATTACCTCTGGTGGAAGGCTAGATAATGATGGCATTGAATTCTTGTCGCTGGACGGAGAGCCCACATTCAGACTTGAGTCCATTCCGATATTTACTGTTGTATAATGCAACTTCGATCATGTCACAACCTACAAAAATAACATTCGTCCCGGCCGGCAAAACATCAGATAAAGACAGCCATATTGCAGCTGTCTTACGTCAGTCACCGGTAGTAACTGTCCCGGATGTTAGTTGCCCAGGTCAAATCAAATGCAATATTTAGCAATCGTATAATCGGCGTACGCGTATATGCGATACTCAATAATCGTGTCATTTAATACGGCTACACATTCTATTGTTGTTACGTTAGTACGTTTTAGGTTGTCACAAGTCATAAAGCAAAGTAAAATGTGTTTTTATTTGTAAACGGCGAGGAAACGTCTGGGCAACTCGTACAAATTTGCATACTGGAAAAATCGACCAATAAGCTATGACTAGAAGTCCTAATTGGCCAATCAGCATTTTTCCCGCCTATATTCGTTTTACTACGGAATGCATTCAAACTCATTGTATACAATGCCACAATAAAAAACCGCTGTGTTGGTTTCCATATTACTGTGAAGTGCTGATATCACTTTTTAAACCAAAGGTATGTACCGTATATTATATGAAATTACGCCGTAAATTTGATAAGACAAAAGTATCTCTGATTGCGATATTATTTTTTTAATCGAAAGACTTATTTTCTTTAATTTTTGAACGTTGATTCGAAATGCGCTTCGCATTTCAGTGCGTAAACAACGACGCTGTCGCTGATACAGTGAGAGTGTGATTATACGGCATAATATTAAAGCACGTCGTCCGTGATAGCCTTACGAATCTTGTAATCATCCAACTATGATATACAAGAATGTCATTTATAATACCACAGTTTCATAGAGAACAAATTTCATATAATTTCCAGATCATAATACATTTTTTCGTATTTACCGACGGCACACACGGTGCAGTGACGGTTACTGATGAAGTATCGTAGTGTGTACGCACGTTTCGTTCACTACCGGTAACATCGCATGAGACGGTAATGCATTTTTAGCGATGGATAGGTGATGTACCGAAGAACCAGTATTCTAGTAAAATACGTGTGTTAAAACGCTACACCACGAAGTGAAAAGTTCACTCACGATTTTACTAGTTTATATTATAACCGAAGTAGAAAATGCCCACTTGGTTGCGATGCGGAAGTTACACATACATGAGGCTGAAGTTTAGTTTAGTTTGGCTTTAATGGATTGTTGTCTAGTGGGAATTTTTGGGAGACACGTGGGATTTTACAGTTTATACATTTAACTACTATATTTCAAAACATAATAAAAGGGAAAATAGAATATATGTTAACCATGAAGTCACCCGTTTGATCAATACTGACTGCAGTGTTTTACGTAAGTCCTTGAATTTGAACTCGAAGGTCAACAACTATTTGTCCACCGGTAATTAGTAACGTAATTCAGTAGCTTCCAATCATGTGTTGACCTATATTTAAAAGCAGCATTTTGAAAATATTTCCCCTCCATTGTCTATGGTAAATGTGTATTCAAAAATTCCTTGTAACATATGTTTACTAATCATTGGAATAAATTAAGATAAACAGAAGAACATAGAAAAAGAATATCACACCAAGAACACTGCAATACCTCTTACATCATAGACATTGGAGTGAGACCTCTCTCCAACCTCCATGCTGCAACGCAGTCCATGTTTTATGTTCCATATTGTTCCATATGTATTTTTTATATTTTGCAATTGTATGAAAACCCATATCATGGATGTATTGCCGTTTATAAATAAATAAATATTAAATAAAATAATGTTTCTGCTGAAAATGGGGGGGGGGGGTGCACAATATAGTGTTAACTGTGCACACCCACCCACCCCCATCTTCAGCAGAAACGTTAATTATTTAATTTATTTATTTTGGAAAACAACTAAGCTGAACAGCTGGCACTGGCAATGATTATATTTCACAGATACTAGTAGCTGATTTCATTAATAATGTTGCATATACTACTTAGTTGATGTCAGTTTCCGCACCCACTATTTCTTGCGAGACTTCATGAATTTCGTGATTTTATTATTATTTTTCTTGAATATGTAAAAAAGTTTATTATTTATGTTTAACTGAAATGGCAAATTTCCATAAAATCATACAACAATCACATGATATCTGTGTGCAGTGAACTATCGTGCCCTCATTTGCATATCATTTGCATGCAGGTATGCAATAATGTTTTCAGTATTGCACTGCTGTGAAAATACCACTAGTATTCGCATGCACCAGTGTAAGTAATCTCTGGTACATGTGTAATAATGATTGTTACTTTTCACCAACATGTATTTATTTTTCCATTTCATTTTCAGCCCTGTTTTTATTAATCGTAATACTTCAGCAAAATGCCACCAAGACGATTTAAGACTGGTGAAAAGGTGATGGCCAAATGGCCTGGTAGTAACCTTTGGTTTCCAGCTACAGTTAATGCAAGTGTTGGCAGCAAATATGAAGTCAAGTTTGAAGATGGTTCTGATTTTGAAGTTGAAGCTAAATGTGTGAACGTGAGTAAAGAGTAATTCTGTGGGGATTGGGTGGGGAGTGTCTATTAGTACTGTAGTACTGCAGCCCAAAGTCTATTAGTTCTGTAGTACTGCAGCCCAAAGTACTCTATTAGTACTGTAGTACTGCAGCCCAGTCTATTAGTACTGTGGTAGTGCAGCCCAAAGTCTATTAGTACTGTATTATTACAGCCCAAAGTCTATTAGTACTGTAGTACTACAGCCCAAAGTCTATTACTTCTGTTGTACTGCAGCCCAGTCTATTAGTACTGTAGTACTACAGCCCAAAGTCTATTAGTACTGTAGTACCGGTACTACAGCCCCAAAGTCTATTAGTTCTGTTGTACTGCAGCCCAGTCTATTAGTACTGTAGTACTACAGCCCAAAGTCTATTAGTACTGTAGTACTGCAGCCCAAAGTCTATTAGTACTGTAGTACTACAGCCCAAAGTCTATTAGTACTGTAGTACTACAGCCCCAAAGTCTATTGGTACTGTAGTACTACAGCCCCAAAGTCTATTGGTACTGTAGTACAGCCCAAAGTCTACTTTTTATCGTTTCAAAACTTGCCTTAGAATTTACAAACATTAATTTATGTAATAATATTCCTGTTCTCTATCCTTCTTTCTACTCAAGGCTGAGGTATCATTTAGACCACGTTCAAGGTCAAGGTCGAAGTCACCAGCAAGAAGAACTCGCCGATCAAGGTCACCTGCTAGGAGATCGCCATCACCTGCAAGAAGAACTGGTAGTCCTGGTCGTGGCAGACCTAGGATAGAGAAAAAAAAAGAAGTGGTTGTCACATCAACACCAAAAGAAACAGTCACAAAGGTAGTTAGTACACATACTCATGATGTACTCATTAAAAATACCTGAAGAAAAAACATACAGGGTTGTAAAGTATCACAAAGAGTGAAAAAGTAACACCACTTGTAACTACACAACTTCAATTTGTATTTTAGCCAGAAAGTGAGACTGGAGGATGTAGTTTGTGGTGGTACTCCTTTACTGTCTTACACACACACTAACACAGTGGGACAGTGCACCCACTACTACCGTAGCACTAGTAACTGATACCTGTTTTTACACTTTTTTGTTATGAATGCCCTTTATAACAGATTTTAAACCGACTCATTTTGCTCCATAATTTGAATTGAAAGATGAATATTAGAGTAAAAAACCCCAACCAGATTAACCAAAGTAGCCTTTTGCCGCTCCTCTTCCTTTTTTCACTACATGTTCATTTACATTGTGTATATCAACTGTTTAAAATGTATGCTAAGCATTGGGTATTGGAATTGATCCTTACAGACTGTGATCACAGAGTCTATGTCAACAAGAACATACGCCACCAGATCAGCTACCAAGCGAGGAGAAAAACTCTTAGAATTACCTGTAGAGGTGAAGTCAGGAAGAGTACCTAAAACTACAGAGTTGGAATATGGTGGAAATCTTGGTATGTCATTTGATATGATATCATTGTGCTAATGATACTATTACATTTCAAGGATTTACAGCACTGCCAGATTCATTTTTTGCCTGTAAAACAAAAATGAAATTACGTAGTGGGAAAATATCATCCAAGATGTTTCCCTTCAAACCTCATCATTGCAATTTACTCACTCCAACAAGTCAGCTTTCTACTTCTCAAAAAGATAAAATATCACATGATTTTTGACTTTAGTGTCTTTTGTTAATTAAAGGGGAACAAAGGCAAGTCTGATTTTATCTTTATTGCTGCATTTCGTTATGCTTAAGGGACCCAGAAACATAATTTTCACTACTTCTACATCACACAACTTCTGTAAAATAGAGTTATTCAAATTGCCAATCCTTATTTAGAATAGGTCTGCTGTAAAGTGGAGTGAGGCATTGTGGGAAACCAACAAATTTAGGCACTACTAAACTCCACTTTAACCTCTTACTCAAAGAATGCTGTGGCGGTTTGTTGTTGCAAAGGGTGTTTAGCTCCTAATAGTAATAGCAAGTAGGTAACAACTAACTGAAAACTGAAAGACTCAATCTGTGAATTATGGTGCCACACAGTTTTCTACATGTTATGTGAATAATGTGAGTATTACTTGAATACTAGTATCTACCAGATTATCCATACCGAGTTCACTCTCTGAGTCGTTTCCCGTTAAGTAACCCATCCACTTACTTAGCTTTCTACTCAGATTACCAGGAATTTTAAAGAATTCATCCCCCCTATTTTTATTGCAGGATGTCTGATAACCATGCTGTTTTATA
The DNA here is from genome assembly GCF_964340395.1 of Glandiceps talaboti. NCBI lineage: Eukaryota > Metazoa > Hemichordata > Enteropneusta > Spengelidae > Glandiceps > Glandiceps talaboti. Next base: position 7,915,706 of record NC_135550.1, on the reverse strand, counting down.
TTGTCCTGCCTTATTACATGTATTTTGCATGTACTGCCAAGTCTTGTTCACTGCTTGCAAAGCCTGTATTCAGCACCAATCTATCAGATTACTTTGACAAAGAAGTCTCCCTACAGTATGTTGGGGCCATTCTGTTGTTGGCTATCCTGAGTTACTTACCATTTGGTCAGGTAAGTTGTAGAATCATTTCTAAATTATTATATCTATAATTGACTTCAATGATTGTCACACATTTGTTTCAAGAGTCTTTCACATCAAGGGGTAATGCTGAAAAAAAAAATCTGTGGATGAAAAACTAAGAATAGGATTTTGAAAACAGGTACCCTGTAGTCTATTATTACCAGCACTCGACTGGTGCATGTGCATGCTAGTGGTGGTACTTGCACTTCTGTGCAATACCAAAAACATTATTGCATGCCTGCATCATGGGTTCTGTCACAGTGTACTCTAGCATATCATTTAATCAGTGATGATGATATGCTGTGCAATTACGTCATACCTCAAACCACTTACATTGTGTAAAAACTTATATTTAGTTGAAATACTGGCAGTGTAATAATTCTTTCTTCCATAAGATTTAGATGTATTGGACTCATTAAACTATGCATAAGTAATACAAATATTATTTATTAATTTATGATACAATATGTATTTTATAGACATTTGAAGGTGCTCCAGTAAGAAGTGGTAGTAAACTGAAGTACAGGAAGAATGGTGAGTCACTTTCAAGAAAATCATGCTATTAATACTAAACTCTATTCTTTAAAAAAAAAGGAATGCCACTCTAGGAAATAGAGACATTTTCATAAAGTATGAGTTCTGGAGAGTCATGTCATGATTTTACATCACCTAAAATGACCTCTAAGTGCTTTACTCCCTTCAGTGTAAGACATATCTCATGAATAATCATTTGTGCTGACTCTCATGGGGTAATGGCCACAGCAAAGATACCCTCATGGCTATAATGGCACAAGATCAGCTTTATGTTTCTCTGAAATCGCAAGTAATTGTAGGTGATGTCAAATCATGAAATGACTCCGGAACCCATAGTTTATAAATCGGTCTCTATTTCCTGCAGTAGTGTTCCCCTTTAATGTTGATATATTATTATACATGATGATGCAGTATTTGTGCATCTGACCTTACTTAGGCAAAGTGACGAGTCAAAACTGCAAATAATTGCACAAATGTGAGGGCGCTGTCCCCTATTGTATTACAATAGAGGCAATACGGATATGACACTGGGTAATGGTACTTACAATGTATGTAATAACATACTAGAATATAATCTATTTGAGTTCTTTATTTCTTGTTTTCTCCAGGTTTGTTGACTCTGATCATCACTTTGGGCATCTATGGTGTCCTTGTACATCGGAAGCACCCTGCCTCGCGTATAGGATATGATCACCTGCTTCATCTGCTGTCTGCTAGTACTGTCTTGTCTCTGCTACTCAGTATATTGCTCTATGTGAAATCAAGGAAGGCACCAGGAACTGCGCTCGCCCCACAGGGAAACTCAGGTACAAAATGGCTATCATACAACCAGTGTTATAGTTATGTAGTAAAATGTGTTTTAATTGCTAGAGAGGGTGTGCTTTTCTTGGCTCATCCTTGACTTTTATGCAATTGTTCATACAAGGCACTAGGAAACTGACCAATACCAATTCTGTATTTTGTGAACTTTTACCGGATCTAATCGGAGACATTTTTTTATTTCTTGCACAAGATTGCTCTCTCAAGCTGGAAATTAATTTACATTTTACTTTACCTGTTGAAATGTGCCCTTTTGTGGTCAAAAACTAACTAGTGGCAGTAAGACTCTCATATATTACATATATACACAGTTTATTTTATTTATTATCCACTGAAATGATGATCAAGATATGACATTAATTCACACTAGATTGATAAAATTCCAAACCGTATTTTCATACTTGTCATGATTTATTTGATGGTTGTTAACTTTTTATCTCCTCAGGTAAAGTTGTCCATGACTTCTTTGTCGGACATGAACTCCATCCACGTCTTGGTGCATCCTTTGATTTCAAGATGTTTATATACCGAGCCAGTATCATTCAAACAGTGAGTATATTCATGTTATATTGACATTTTTTCATTCTTTGTTTCCCAACTAGCTGTGATGAATGACATGGTTGACAGTGATGTAGCTACATGTCATTTTAAAAGTAGCTGGTAAAATGTGGAAAGTAGTGGAAAAATCTATAAATGAGACCCATGAATCTGCCCACAATGGAAATGTACCATACTGTTTAAAGCAAAGAATTTTTAAGTAAATTAATGAAAAAGTAGTGAGCAAAACATTGTGGAGTGGTCGGTTGTTTATATTTACATCCCTGGGTTCTTGGTTTCATTGTTCTATTGTCGTGTTTCCTTAAGCAAGTATTGTTACCTCTTTATTTAGCTCTACACACAGCTCAAAACAACAGATTTCTACATAGCTCTTGGCGCTCCAAGATCCCAAGGAGGTTTTATATTCCGTTATAGTTTCTTGACTGTTGAAACTTGAAAGATGTTCCATAACAGTGGGATCTATCAAAGAAAAAAAGATGAACTTGTCATCAGGATTGTGTGACAAAGTTCCTGGTATAAAAAGGGTTATTATATGTATTTAGGTAACACAATCATCAACAAATTTGTTGATCTAAGTTTATCTTTTTTCTATCTGTAGGCATTATTGACTTTGATGAATGTTGGTACCATGTGTAGTAAGTCAGAGGCGTCATCTGCTATTGTATTAGCAGCACTATTTCAAGGCTGGTATATATTGGATTCTCTGTGGTTTGAGGTGAGTGTTGTACTGTTTTAAAATCCTTGTAAAAGAGCTGGGAAAAACCTGGTCAAATTTACACCCTTTGAACTCCTGTAAACAAGTTGAGGAAATCTGGTGAAACTTAAAGAGCATAGCTTTATTTTCTTTACATTTTATCATAATGAAGCAGATTTTACTAAATTGTAGTGGTACCGTAAGTCTGTTTTTTTTTTTAAATTTACCAGAGTTGTTCTCCAGGTATTTATTTTACCAGGGTTCTCCATCAAAATTATGGAACAAGGTATAGAAATATATGCAAGGTGTATTAGTATTCTACCATATATAACAGGGGTTCCCAAACCTTTCCAAAACACTATATAACTATTTCCATTCACTTACCTCTCTCTGACTGTAAATCAGAATGCTGCACAGAATAATGACATCTTTGATTTCACAGCTGTAGTTTTCAGTTCACTTGTTTTGAACTTAAAAACTAACTTGGTTTCTTTCAAACAACAGGACCGTGTTGTATATACCAATTATTGCCAAGAGTATGGATGTGGTTTTGACATGGTGTTTGGCTGCTTGACTATGTTTCCGTTATGCATGGGATTTACCACCCGTTATCTGGTACTAAATTCAACAGAGCTGTCCAATGTGAAGATAGCCGCTATTGTCTTGTTTCAACGTGAGTGATTAATGTCATTGTATATGAATGAACTATTCAACACTTGACAGCCGATACTAAACCAGATCTCATGACTGCAAAATGTAAACTCAGTAATGCATCACAATATTGAGTGGTAATGTTTACTTACTCATAACAAAGGAGTGGTTGAATGTTTATATCTGTAGAGTATGGGAAAAAGGATCCAGCAAGTCTTCAGAATAGAGAAAGAATCAAACACACACACACACACACTCACACACACACAATCACAAAATTTATTATCTGACTTTAAATCTTTAAATTAAGTTTTCAATAACTCATTAAAATCTTGAAATGTAGTAATTTGAACAGTCATGGACAATTTTTTGGACAACAGTGAACTGATACGTTGTTTCTAGTATTTATACCGTTACAAGTGTGGACTGTAATCCTTAATACCTGAAATAGAATCTAGCCACCTAGGTCACTGGCGCATCATAAAATTAACAATTATTTGATATCTTGGTCAACACCACGACCAAGACTTCATGTGCTACACATGCATTGCGCTTGATAATGAGTTGACTTGTTTTGATCCAAAGCAAGAGGTAAATGATATATAGGTATTAAGATAGTGACCCTCATATGTTGTACAGTGAGCCCTCTTTCAAAGACTAATATTTTTATGGTTGGTCAAAATGATAAAAACCCAGTTTTCTTTTGGGTCATATTAATGGACAATGAAACGCCAAATTTTGTTATGTCATAAGAAATTATGGTGTTTCATTGGTATGCAAGTTGGCATAGAGAGCTGCCAGCACACTGATATTGTACCCTAGCAAAATTCTTTCTATATATTTACAGTAGATGATTTACTGTCATCAAAAGCAGAAGTTAATTTTCATCATTATGAACAATTTTGACACCCTAGTAAAATTAATATTATATACCATTACATATTTTTTTACCAAGTTTGTTGATGTAGTCTTTACCAACCTATATCTATAACATCTATCTACTTTCGTACTTCAGAATCATTTAACACTCCTCTTTTTACTTATATGTAGTGATTGCAATGGTTGTGTACCGTGGCTCAAACTCACAGAAATGGGAATTCCGTCGCAATCCATACAACCCAAAACTGGCACGTAAGTAACTCAACATTTGTTCAGTAGCTCTTTGTAATTTGACTACTAGGTTTACACTGTACACAGTATACCGTTTGCCTCTCACCATGGTTTACACTGTACACAGTATACTGTTTGCCTCTCACCATGGTTTACACTGTACACAGTATACCGTTTGCCTCTCACCATGGTTTACACTGTTTACCATTTTAGTTTGTTGTTCATTGACACGGATGAGGTTTGGTATTCTACTAATAAAAAATGTGTTGACTTTGGAAAATGGGCCATTTGGTTTGTAGTAATGTCTTTAAAAGTTGAAAAATTTTAGTCTTGAAAGATTTTCTAAGAACATCTCCCATAAAAAAAATACACTATAATTAGATGTTATTCCCCAATATTTTTCTTCGTTCAGCCAAGGAAAATACGAGTGACCTAAGGGGTCTTTGTCACTACAGTCGCTGAATGAAGACAAATATTGGAGAATAACATATTTATACCGCTGCCAGTAATATGAAAGAAAAATGGGGCAAAGTAATGGCAATTTTGAATGTTTTAACTCATATTTGAAACACAGCAGAATCAGTGATGTACTAGAATGACCAAGGTATAAATGCCATATAGGTATATACCATTACAATATACTAGTAGTCATTTCACAAGTGAACGTGGCATCAGGGTAAAACGGTGTCATCAACTGCAAGTGCAACATCATGAGACTAGTGATCATACAATTCAATGAAAATAAAACTGAAAGTTCAATAATCAGCTTTTACAAAATGATTACATACCTTTCAAGGGACTCAACACGTCATTTGACTTGGTCAATACAGCAATTTTATACAGATGATATTGATAATAATTATTCTTACTCATTTCGTGCTTGGTTGGTGTTCAGATCTTGAAAGTGTACCAACTGCTGCTGGAACCCGTCTGCTAGTGTCTGGTTGGTGGGGACTTGTAAGACATCCAAACTACCTTGGAGATATATTACTCATGATAGGATGGTCTTTACCCTGTGGTAAGAACTTACTCTATGAATTCAACTGTCACTCTTCTGTGTTTGTTAACTGTACATGTATATGTTAAACTGTTCAATAATTAATTACAATAGAAATCAACAAACTAAGATAAACATAAGATAGACAAAACTACTGTTGTTGGATGAGGGAGACTACACAAGTGAGTGTCTTGGTTACGTGGATATAATCACCCTGTAATCAAGGTAGTGTAATTATTTAACTTTATTTAAACTTTATGTAAAACACTGAATGTGGTTGAATGTGCTGACACTTAAGAAAAACATGCCGTGAGTACATCAATGTCTATTGATAGCTTATATCAACATGTCACAATAATAGTTTTAGTTTGTGTCTGCATTAGCTTGCCGATAGTTGACTTGCCATTGTAGTATGTGGATAAGTCAACATACAGATTAATATATCAAATTCGCAACGACTTTATAGTTTTAAACTTGATTTTTAAAGTCTGACTCTCACTGAATACAAGGAATCAAGCAGAATAGTGGAAAAGAGACAAAGACCAGTGTATTAGTACACCTGCAGTATGTATTCAATGTGTCTGATAGCATTTTTTAATATCAATTTTCATTTCATAACAGGTTGTCAACATGCCTTGGTATGGCTGTTCCCTGTATTTGGTATACTTTTCACAGTATTCCAGGAGAGAAGTGATTTCAGAAGATGTAAAAAGAAGTATGGTATCGCTTGGAACCGTTACTGTCAACGAGTGAAATATCGACTTATACCCTATGTTTACTAGAATCCTAGATTGCTACCACAGATTTTTAAATTCCTCAGGCCTTCATTGTTTGTGAGGGTTTATTATCAGGATCTTGGATAGACATATTATTGTATCTATACATTGTCCGTCAATGGAATACTTATAAATGTCATTTCCTTTCACATCAGTTTCTATTTTCAAGATAGTGAGGTATCATTCACAAATATTTCTCTCATTCACCTGGGGACAAGTCTTGAGGCAATTTGGAGGCAAATGGTGGTCAGACCCATGCATTTCGCATGTAGTGTAACTGGGGCTTGTCATCACAAGTCGTAGGCAGCCTGTACTCAGAACTGTCACCATGAGTTGAAGGCAAACGGTACTCAGGCCCATTACCACGAGTCGAAGCAAGTGGTACTAAGACCCTTGCATACTGCTGGGGATTGTCATCAGGAATTTGAAGGCAAGCAGTAGTAAGACCTTTCAACGCGAGTCAGAGGTGAATGGTACTCAGACCCATGCATTCCACTGCATCTAGTACAGCTAGGGGCTTGTCACCTAAAGTTTGAAGCGAATAGTGCTCAAACCCACACATCCACTGTTGAGTGAATGAAATATTGTGAAGTTGAATCATAAATACCATGTGCAAGTCATGTTTATGAAATTTATTAAAGCTTTTGGCCTATACAAACCCTGCAAGATGTAGTTCCAATGCCATATGGATAATTATACATTTTATTTTAAATGTAAAAGATACTGGGTGCAGATCACATATTTTTATAACTTGGTTTGTCCATGGTATCATGTCATGTTATAACTCCATAGCTTTTTTTTAAGGAGCTGACTTCTGTGAAGACAGACTTCTCACAGAGTATGGTGGTGTGAATTTTTTTTTTCAACACCGGCAATACATTCGTCCAAGTGGTGAAAACTCTTCCCTCGGTGTTTTCATCATCTCAGGGATAAGACATGTACATACTTCAAACTGCCAATGAATAGTACCTTTTTATCTGTCATATATTAATTTTTTTTTATCCTGTAAATTGATTAGTTTTTAGGATAGATTTTACATATCTTGAAAGGTTTGCCTGTGAATGGTTTTGATTCAGTGTACAGTTACCGTATTGTTGTTTTTGACTATCATCTTTTAATAAAATGTTTAGAAATAGCTTTAAATATCACCTTGAATAGTCAAGGGATTCTGACTATATCACATTTTACTCATCCGTTGAACCATTTGGGAGTTTGCTAACATGGTTAATTGAGTGCTGGGTTGTCGATGGCAGCCAATCAGGTTAACCGTTTGGGGAGTGTGTTAACATAGTTAGAACTTTGAAAGAAAATAATTGAAGGGATGAGACAAAAGATATTGCAATCAGTTTCTCTTGATCAAGATGGTTTATTGTATTGTATGAATAGATACTTGTGGACTTGCAGCTGAATTCAAAGATGTATCAAGCGTTCAACTATCATGTCGTGGCCCATGGTGATTAAAGTATCATGGCCTATAGAATGATTTTATCAGTACAATTTTCTCGAGTTTGGTCTTTTATTTATGAATAATTCATCAGTTGAGTTTAATAATAGCATTGAGAAATATTTTGAAGGCAATTGGCCAAATTATTTTCCATTTTGCTTTAGCTGTTAAGAATTGTAAATAAAGAGTCAGACATTCCAAATTATAAGAATCAATTCATTTCCAAAAGATAAAAAAAAAAAAAAAAAAGATTTGAAATTTCAGAATGTATTTCGTACTGCTATTTTTGTCATATTCAAGAAATTGAATGATGCGTCTCACTGCCTGCCGAGCCTTTCTGTGTTTGAAATTTGACAACATTAAAAGTTGTATGTAAGTTAACAGATCTCATGCTGATTTAATCAAGATATTTGGTGAGCTTGTTTAAAACTGAGATCTTCTTTGTCTGTCCACAGCAACATAGTGTCCATATTTTTCCTGTATTGTAGTCGAAGAAGCTTTATATTATGGAAATTTATATACTGTAGTTGGTAAATATTTGTAGATACAGTTGTAAATGTTGTGTTGTGTATTAGAGTTTACATCCCTTCATGTGATACTGTAGTTCTAGTGTTTCGTTGATTTTTAGTCGAATCTATGACTTGATTTGATAGGTTGACCAGGAGTACATACAATACCCAAATTTTGAGCACACTTTTCATGAACTCTTAAATACCCTCAGTTTTACAGGACATTCTAATGGTAATGGTATACATTAAATGCATTATTCACCAAGATTCTAGTTGACATAGGCTGTTATTCAAGCTGAGTTCTATTTGATCCAAGACGTTCTTTAACTACTTTTCCTGACACTCTTTAGCACATACTTTTATTAGTTTCAATTACAAAATGTACATCATAACGTAACTTACATTCATTGCTTCAGCAGGCTTCAAATAAGGAAATTTCAGAATGAGTTTGTTGTCACATGAACAGCAGATAGATGTCTTTCATTCATTCAGGGTCAATAAAACTGAAATAAAACTTTGACTTCCACTTATGAAAAGTAATCAGTAGATTCACATGTCTAATACTGTGAACCTATTTTTGAGTGCTCGAAACTTTTAGCTAGAAAGACAATTGTTCGCCCATTGGCTCCACTTTATTTTGATTGTAACAGATCAAGATCACAGTATATACATACCCATATCATTTTGATCCACACGTACTTGTATAAATTGGCTTTTATAAACCTGTGGTTACTCAGACTATACCAGTGAAAGTGATTCTGTCTGTGTACAGATATATCTTGGCGCAAACAGCGTTTTAGTAGATTTAGCTAAAATCAAGCCAAAGTATAGGTGTTCTCAATAGTTTGTAAAATATAATTCATGCATGCTTCAATAGATTTGTAAGATGGTGATGATGTATTTTATTAAGTGTACCATTGACTGTAAGACTTGACATGCCATGCCATGCCATGCTATCAGCTAGCACTTCTCTTAATTTGACAGGCCCGATAGGGCTGAACAACACTGTATCTTTATACTAGTTTATATTGACATTGATTTTAAATATTTTGTGTTTTTACCAAAGGGCTATACACCGAGATGTGATTGATTTATATTTTTTGTTTGAAATTTATTTTGTACTGATTTTGAAAGTTTTCAAATTAAGAATAAATAGATTTTTGTATGGTCTCAATGTATGCTGTTTTTTTTTAATTCATCAAAATTCATGTTTTTTTGAAGTGGGTGATTGTGTGAACATAGTTGAGCCACTTGAATTTGTTCAAAGCCTGTATGAAAAGACATAGTGACATGGTTGGGCTACTATAATGACAATAGCACTTTCACACACTGCTCAAAGTATTTTACAGTTATTACCCCTGACATGGACCTACTATAGTGGACAGCAACCCTTTATACTTTCTCAACTCCCCTGGGGGCATACAATCCTTTGCAGCCTCGGTAAGCGCACATTGCAACCTTTATCCTACCAGGTCCCTTATTTATACTCATGTAATGACATGGATTTAAGATGACCAACATGTAGGGAATTTATTGAAAGGAAACCGAGTTGTACAACACACAACAACATATTATTGGCAAGAATTAAGTATAAGCTGTATATGTACAATACATCATTCAAAATGACAGGATTAACAGTACACTACACTGTATAATACAGATACTGACCAACAATATACACAGAAAGCCTGTCCATACTACAAAATCTGACTAGATCCAATTCAATTTACGAGTCCATACTTGTGGTTAATTCATATCTAATTCAAACTAACTGATCCGCAACGAAGCCTACTCTGGGTGGTGGTTTCGATCCAGATCAAAGTAATTCGAATCAGATTGCAATCAGCTAGGCCTGGTGTGGACAGGCTAGGCACGTACTCAAGTGAATTACTTTGATAATAAGTAATCCGAACCAATGCAGGTACATGTGTAGACTGGTACACTAAATGTAATTTGAATCGAATTCATCTGGGATCAAATCTAGCTCATGGGACTTTGGCCATTCAGAAACAAATGACAGCAGCAAGGCTCAACCAACAATCTGCAGATTCCAAGCCAGCCACTTTACATTACATGCTTTAACTATTCAGTCACCAATGACTCCATGATGGTAACGGTGCCCATTGAGTGCACATCTGAATGAAAATTTATTGTTTGTTGCTGAAATTTGGGAACTTTAAAACAAATGGTTGAAAATTCCCTTCTGGTTTTAATTGTCATTTCTAAGTCATTCAGAATGTGTAAGTACAATTATGAAATAAAAATATAATCTTTATTGCCTCTAGGTTTTTAGTAAAGCTGGACAGTTGACATGTACTGTAATCCTGGAAATTTTTGTTAAAGACTTATTTTCATTGGAAAACAAACATGTAACAGTACGTAGAGACTAATTTGCCTCTTTGTACATGAAAATTATGTGCTAGTCTGGTAACTATTAAAAATGAATGTTTTATTTGAGAACTAGCTGAAAACTAGAATCACAAAATTTTCTAGTGGTTAAAATACCTCAGTTTACAGTACGAATCAAATAAGATGGCGAGTTGCCAAATAAGTTGTCGAGACGAATCAAATAAGATGTCGAGTTGCCAAATAAGTTGTCGAGATGAATCAAATAAGATGTCGAGTTGCCAAATAAGTTGTCGAGGCAAGTCAAATAAGATGTACATAATAAAGGCCCCAATGAAGCGCCATACAGTACCTCTGCCATGATCTTAATGCCAGCAATGGTAAAGTGAAAAATCAAATTGAAATTACATTTTTAATTAAAATAACACCTTTTTTTTAATTAAGAAGAACAAGCTATTGGATGTAAACACCCACTGCTAGCTGTGCATAAATAAATTGTGGATGGAACATAATTTCATACATGGCATATTTCATGCAGTGATCATTTTAAATTAAAATAACCCTTTTGTAATTAAATTTGCAGCTTATTTATTGGTAAATTATGGATGGAACACCCATTGCCAATAATTGAATAACATGTATAAGATATCATACAGGCATTTTTCACACAGTGGTCATGGTTAATTGAACCCCATTTTTAATTAAAATCGTCCTATTTTTGTGTAAACACCCCTTGCATTGGTCAGTCATTGGTCTAATTAATTCTTTTCCAATATTGTGGATTTGAACACCCAATACAAGTAACAAAGACTAGTTATATTTTAGACTTCATTTTACCACGGCTTAGCTGCAATATCTTTTTAGTGTTAGTTTTTTTTTTATTCTGAGCTTCATTATTCTTTTAGCTTTTTATCGTTCCGAGGTTGGCACTCAAACCTAACTGTTAGTTTTGCGTTTAAACTAAAAAAAAAAGCTCAGTCCACAACAACCGAAAAACCCTCAAAATCAAAACTCGTCAAAAATTAAACACTCACGTGAAATAAATGAAAGCAATATGGGGTGGCATGGGCAGGATTTTCGAGCTAAACATTTGTAAGTAAAAGTGAGATAAAAGTTATCAAAAGTACATGGGATGAGAAATGTGACCTTGTTCCCAAACATACTGGTAAGTCAATGTTGGTGATCCGTTAACCCTATCTGTAGCTATAGAGGTTTGAGAAAAACGGAGCAAAACACAAAAATATTTTTATTCAAAAATCGACTATAAACCATCAAACATACCTGCTATGAGCTACCAAACCAAGTAAAACGCTCATTTCATATAGTCAAGAAGTTCCATAGTCTATCCACAGCTAGAAAAACGGCTTTGCGAAGTTTGTGATGCATGCTGTACGAACTGTCGTCTGCTTGTGGCGTACTGCCCTCTACCGTTCACGTGAGAATTCTTTTGTACACATGGTATCGATAGCATTGAGAGAGAGAGAGAGAGAGAGAGAGAGAGAGAGAGAGAGAGAGAGAGAGAGAGAGAGAGAGAGAGAGAGAGAGAGAGAGAGAGAGAGAGAGAGAGAGAGAGAGAGAGAGAGAGAGAGGGGGGGGGGTGCGTGCTATAGAACACAGTATCATTGTATGCCGAACAATCAACTCAATCCTGAAATTGTGACCGAGTATGCTGATGATAATGATAATGACAACAACAATTCCATAACCCAACGTCCATTCTGTGCGTGTCAAGAATTACTAATGAAAGGGTCAATCGATCAATGAGGTAAGAGGAAGTCAGACAGTACGAATTCCATGCGTGAGTTCCATGCGATATATAGGGGGAGGAATGAAGAATTTACGTTACAATAACAAAAAACCCACAAAAAGCGGGATACGCATTCTGTAAACAATACAGGAGACGGTGCAATTGTTGAAGGAAAAGTCCAGTCAGACTTATTTCTACCTTTAGTACACCTGCATTGATTTGGGGAATAAATAGTGACTTCATCATTGGTGGAAATTCAGGTGTTATGGGAGACTCATGGGTACTATTAAACATTTAACCAGGGCCATCCATCACAGAGTGGAGAAGGCTGACAGTCGAAAGCCCCAAGCTTGTCAAATTATGTTGTGGATTGATTACAATTATTATTTTAGTACTAAGTAATTTACACTCCCTTTCCAGTGACCACAGATATTATATCCATGGTACAAAGCACAACTACATTTATTCATTGTTCACCTATTTTTGTGTTTCTCATTAATTTTTCATGGAAATTATGGGTTGGTCGGTCGATTAAAAAAATAAGTAAAAAAATCATCTTCATGTTTCTCTGCCTCTCCTCCTCCTCTCTGTCTTCTTGTTATTAGGTTCCTGGTAACAAGTACTTTCCAAGCTTCTCTACACAATTGGCATGTTCTCAGCCCCCCCCCCCCCGAATCTGTTATCAAATAATAATAATAATAATAATAATAATTCGAGGGTAAAAAGAATAATAAAAGAAATGCTCTGTTCGTGAACAAGTGTCGTTGTCATGACTGTAGATGACATCGACAGTTCAGACACTTGCTTATTCTTGCCAGAGAGGGTGCTGTTCCGTAAAATATTAAGGTCGTGCGAAAATGTCGGAGCTGAAAATTTTGGTTAGGACTGGTCATGAGAAAGAGAAGAAGAAAATATGGTCCCCGATAGTAAAGACATTAGGATTGCATTATAAGCTACATCGACAACCTTTAAGAACGTGTGCACTATCAAGTTGTTCTCATCAGTGTATGTATCAAGTTAGATGAAATTTGAAGATTGCTTTCTAAAGATATTGCCTAATTACCAAAGATCATTAAGTATGCAAATGACTGATTAAAACTTAAAAGCTAAGTCAAAAAGACTTAAATGAAATGTGCGCATTGTTCCTGTTCATGTATTTATCAAATAATTTGAAGCATGCATGCTTACGATATAACTTAATTATCAAAAATCATTAGTTATGCAAATGTATTCTTATATTAAAACAAAAAAGTTTTTTTTGGACATGTCTATGTGCGCTTTGTAGCGATGGTGGTTGTATGTACCAAAGTATATGGAATTTGAAGTTTGTATACTTAAGATATAGCTTAATTCATTAAGCTATATGGTAATTACTCATTAATAGTCATAGGATGTTTACCAAAACCTCTTACCATTTCCATAATTACCATAAGGAAGCTGTGTAGCAGGTTTCTTTTGAATTGATGCGGTAGTCTTTGAGATATCGTGTTCACAGATACAGACAGACAGACAGACAGACAGACAGACAGACAGACAGACAGACAGACAGACAGACAGACAGACAGACAGGCAGGCAAGCAAAAGCATAACTTAAACTAAGGTAAAAGAAAACCCGACAATATACGGAGGAAGTGTAGATAAAGAAAGGAAACTAGCCAGGAGCCTTGACCATCGAGCGCCCTCACAAATAGTGTATGCAGATGAAGTTGTTACCAAGCTGTTCATTGTATAAATGCAGAGTCTGGTCGCCATTCGAGGGTAAAAAGAATATAACGCTTGATCATGTTGCCATAGTGAGATCATTCTATACAGGTACAGTCCCCCTCAAAAGTAAAAAAAGTGTATTTCCCCATGGGCCATGCCATCATAGACGAACATATTACCAATAACTTCCCTCTCAATATCAAGGGATTCTTCTGATAGTTTTCTTTATTTTCTATTCTGGAATTTAAAAGATTTGTTTACTTTGATATGGCAGTAAAATTTCTTAGCTCATACTTCAACAGAGAAGCAATTTAACTCGGCTAGAAAAATATGTTTACATTTCAAACACAGCATGAGATACTCTCCTGTCCAGTGCCAATAGCACAATGTATTATAGACCAGCTAAAATGCGCCATCTGTGTCGAAAGTTAGACATAATTATATATCTAGTTACCAGGGTCAAAGTAAAGTCCACTCTGACTTAGTCTAGTTCATGTACGGTATCGTTACATTTACACCTCCACTCACAGTATAGTCAAAGTCGTTACTCTAGAAGTCTTGAGATACATGAAATGCAATTTAAAATTCATCCACAGTAACCCATATACAGTCATTAACATCATGTCTTTGTTAATCATTAAAAAAATTCTAACCCATCACACAGTCCCTCATAAAGTTAGTGTTTATAGGGGCAGTTATGTAATGTCCAAATATGGTATATTTGTCAGCTCAAAATGCTACTTATAAACTTTTCACTAAAACAGTTGGGGTTCACTGATTGGATGAACAACTTTTTGCGCTGATTGAGGGATTTTGACCAGGTGTGGTTTAGTTAGTAACCACGTTGGCATCTAGATTAACTCTGGCTATATAGACCGAAATTTATATCTAGCAATATAAAGTTGTCATTTCTATGCTTTATGGACACATTAACTGAATGTTGTTGCTAGGCTACATCGTCTGAAAGAAAGAGAAGAGTACAATGACAGTAAAATGAAACCCGATGATGAGATTTCACTATCCATCCATCCATCCATCCATCCATCCATCCACCCACCCACCCACCCACCCACCCACCCAGCAACGCCTGTCTGTCTATCTGTACGTATGTGTCTATATATGCGTATGTCTGTTTAATCTGTAAACGTCTCTAATGCGTTCCCTCCCCCGTCTCTCTCTCTCTCTCTCTCTCTCTCTCTCTCTCTCTCTCTCTCTCTCTCTCTCTCTCTCGTTCTCTCTCTCGTTCTCTCTCTCTCTCTCTGTCTCTCTCGTTCTCTCTCTCTCGTTCTCTCTCTCGTTCTCGTTCTCTGTCTCTGTCTCTGTCTGTCTGTCTGTCTGTCTGTCTGTCTGTCTGTCTGTCTGTCTGTCTGTCTGTCTGTCTGTCTGTCTGTCTAGCTCTCTGTCTCTGTCTCTGTTTCTGTCTCTGTCTGTCTGTCTGTCTGTCTGTCTGTCTGTCTGTCTGTCTGTCTCTCTCTCTCTCTCTCTCTCTCTCTCTCTCTCTCTCTCTCTCTCTCTCTCTCTCTCTCTCTCTCTCTCTCTCTCTCTCTCTCTCTCTCTCTCGTTGTCTGTGATATAATTACCATACACTTACTATCAATATGAATAGTTCAAACTCTATAATGGAGTGCCGCGGCGTCATTGATCGCTATTTTATCAGCCCTATATTTACAAACAGGTATGCTCTTTTTGAACATTTAAGTCAAAATTTAAATCAAATTTGAGTGTTTTTCAATTACGTAAAGTGTATATATTAAATAGTTGTCAGCAGACTTTCTGATCGATAGATTTGTTAATTGAATCTTGTATAAAACTTCAACTGACTGACGGGTTATAAATTCGACAGCTTTCCCGTTTGTCACGAATCTTAGCCACATAGCCTTAGACTTCTCTCATGATCAGATCAATCGTTGTGCCGCCATTTACTTTAACGTTTTACTTTAAATGTATTTGGATATTCACAGATTACATAAATTAAACGTGCTTTCGTTTTGTATGTGCGAAGGACGACAAAATATTTTTATGTGAGCCATATCTAACCGTCCTCGCATGATAACCTTTACAGTTCGTCTTGGTTATTTTCAAATTGATTTTATGCAATTCGTTGTCTGGACATCATCAGTTCTCCTGCACAGCCTTGACAATTGTTCATATATCAACCACGGTTCAACCATTCATCCCATTGACCAATCAGATACCTGACAGATACCTTTGGCCAATCAATGGAACGTTAAAAATGTTAGCAACAGTTACTAGGCAGAAAGACAATATATAATAACTGCTCTAGTTTCTGGAATCTCACTTACCGTCTACCGTTTGGCGTGGCTATTGATACAAAAACAAAGGAACCTCAGTTCTGAATCAAACATCATCATAGTCTGTACATAAACTATGATCCACATAAAAGTACCTTATTGTGGCTTTTGTCAAACTCATGATGAAATCTTAGACTATTTATTTTACCATTGAAAGTTATATCAGACTTTTTAAAAATGAGTTTACTTTAATCGTATTATTTAGAAATCAAATCCTTTCCAGAATTTACAATAATAATTACAATTGCTGACAAAAAGAGATATATATTTCACGAAAAGTTGAAACACAACAAATTACCATTTTCCCTTTCTTTCTGGCCCCTTTCCTGTTTATTTTATGGATGACATATAATCAACATTGCATCCTGTTTAAGGCAAGGATAGAATTCAAGATTAATTGTTCTACTTGTTTTTTAAAGTGTCAAGGCTCCGGTCTACATCACAGAGAGGATTGTAGAATCGAGTTCATAGTTCTAATTACAATGTATTAGGACAAATAGCAGTCGTAATCTCGTAATTCCAAGCGCTTAGTACAAGATGAATGATAGGGCGTTTACCGTCTGTGGTCTGAGACGATGGAATTCCAATCCATGACAGAGTTGAAATGTTTAGATGAAGTGGAGCAATTTAAAAGAAGGTTGAAGACGTGCCTTTTTGAACATTTTTATAACCGTAGATTTTCACCTTGTGTTTTTTTGTATGCAATTTATAAATTCTTTTTAGAAATTGTTTTAGACTGCATATTTTACCCCTGTATTTTTTTTTTTAATTTTGCTTTGTATGCTTTTATCTCATTGCACAGCGCTTTTGAATGTTTTAAAAACAGAAGAAGGGCTTTAGAAATTAAATAAAATGTTAATGTTAATACGCGTAAATGAAATTGAACAGAAAGGAGTAAACACGCTGTAATATACGAAATGGCATAATATATGAAGGTAATTGATTACATTTGTAGCCTCAAATGTCAAATGTTATATTTACAAAAACCTGTCAATGTAAATAGTGTAAACTACCAAAAAAAATGCAGAATTTCATTGAGTAAAGCTTCAGTGCTCAGGATGATCGGCACAATTGCATTAAAATGCCATGAGAGAACGGATACAATGCACAACGTGATGCAAATATTACTCTTCCATGTCGCCAACGTTATTACACTGCACTGGTCGGTCGATATTGGTCACTCTTGAGTCTTGAATATCATGGTGTTTACCTACGAAGGTGAACATCGGAGTCCAATGACCGTGACCGGACTGAGCTTTTGATCGAAACGTAGAACTGTCGGACAAAATTCACTGTCTTTATTGAGAATACAGTAAACCTACCAGAGTCATCAGCCTTAACTGTGAAGAAAAAAACGGTGATGGATTTGGCTATATCAAAGATTTGCATATTTAATTATCATGAAAAAAATCAATTGCCTTAAATTGCTGTGACTAATCTTTATATTCAATTTGAAATATAAACTCAATAATGGAAAATGGAGATGATAAAAGAAACTCCTCCTAATTATCTGTAAATAAGTTAGCTAATTGATGAGCAATTATTATTTTAGCTAATTGCTGATTGAAGAGCAGTTATTTTAGCTAATTGAACGACAGGCGAATTAAAATGCTTGGGTATGGTTCGTGGTAGTAAGAAGGGATATTGGCAACGCGAGTGTTTATAATGATAGTAGTGTGGATATACACAACAATACGAGTACTGATTACTGGTAATGTGGGCATGGGTAGTATCTCATACCCATA
Organism: Glandiceps talaboti; assembly: GCF_964340395.1. Lineage (NCBI taxonomy): Eukaryota > Metazoa > Hemichordata > Enteropneusta > Spengelidae > Glandiceps > Glandiceps talaboti. The sequence goes on along the minus strand of NC_135550.1, from coordinate 7,897,580 downwards.
CTCATACTGCTAATACCCATACCCACATTTTCAGTACCTATACCTTAATCCACATTGCCAATAGCCATACCCATACCCACAATGCAAATACCCATACTGTCAATACCTAAACCCGTATTGCCAATATCCAGATCCAAACTGACCGTACCCATACCCATATTTTCTGCATAGATATGAGATGGATATGGATATTAGCAGTGTGAGTATGGATATAATAACAGGGTGGGTGAGGGTGTGGACATTAATAGTGAGGGTATGGGTATTTGTTTGTATAGGTGTTCGACTTTTATTATTGATGTTGGTAGTGCAAATGTAGTATGAACAATTTTAATGTGGACATGTCAACATGACTATGGGTATTAGCAATATTAGCATGGGTATTAGTATTGTGGGTATGGGTATTGTCAATCTGAGTGTGGGTATAGGAAATATGAGTATAGATATTGGCGATATGAATATGGAGTGTAAGTATGTGTATTGGCAGTGTGAGTATGGGTATTGATAGTGTGAGTATGGGTATTGGCAGTGTTAGTATGGGTATTGGTGGTGTGAGTATGGGTATTGATAGTGTGAGTATGGGTATTTGCATTGTGAGTATGGGTATTGATAGTGTGAGTATGGGTATTAGCAGTGTGAGTATGGGTATTGGCATTGTGAGTATGTGTATTGGCAGTGTGAGTGTGGGTATTTGTAGTGTGAGTATGTGTATTGATAGTGTGAGTATGAGTATTAGCAGTGTGAGTATGGGTATTGGCATTGTGAGTATGTGTATTGGCAGTGTGAGTGTGGGTATTGGCAGTGTGAGTATGGGTATTGGCATTGTGAGTATGTATATTGGTAGTGTGAGTATGGGTATTGGCAGTGTGAGTATGGGTATTGGTAGTGTGAGTATGATATTGGAAGTGTGAGAATGGGTATTAGTATTGGCAGTGTGTGAGTATGGGTATTGGTATTGGTAGTGTGAGTATTGGTATTGGTAGTGTGAGTATGGGTATTGCCATTGTGAATATGGGTATTGGTAGTGTGAGTATGGGTATTGCCATTGTGAATATGGGTATTGGTAGTGTGACTATGGATACTAGTAGTGTGAGTATGGGTATGGGTATTGGTAAAGTGGATATGGGTATTTGAAGGTTGAGAATTATAATGGAAAAGTGAGTATGGCAGTATGGGAAATTGCATTGTTGGTGTGGCTAGGCTGTGGGTGTTAGCAAAGTGTGTTTTTCTAAAAATAGATATTAGTAGAGTGAGTGCGGATGCTGCATACTTGAGTTCAACATTGTATGAATTTGACATTACAGAACGTGTAGGTAGGTAGGTAGGTAGGTAGGTAGGTAGGTAGGTGGGTATATAGATGGATGATATATATATATATGATACTATAATAATACTTTATTTTGATGAGGGCAAAAATAGTTGACGAAACAACTAATCGAGTTTTGTCCTCAGAGAAAAAACAACAACAACAAAGCAAAACAAAGCAAAACAAAACAAAACAAACAAAACAAAACAGAACAAAAACATACATATCACACAAATCCGGAGAAGTATTTAACTAAATTCGGTAACAATTACAAATTTTAAAAGAAAGAACAAAATGGTATACATCAACTAATACTGGCTAAGAAGATGGCTCTTGAAATTAGCTTTGAAAGTTCTCCAACTTCGAGTGTCTCTTATATGGGAAGGGATAGAGTTCCAAATTTATATATATATATATATATATATATATATATATATATATATATATATATATATATATATATATATATATATATATATATATATATATATATATTCATATGAATGTAAGTGTCTCGCTAGAGAGAACAGTGCTAGATGCAAATATTAGTAGCAGAGCATTATATACTTAATTCAAAAGAATAAGGCTGTAATAAGTCGTTACTCCGAGTTTCACGCTTCGAGCGATCGTCTGAAGATCACTCGAAGCGTGAAACTCAGAGTAACGACTTATTACATCCTTAATTATATATATATATATATATATATATATATATATATATATATATATATATATATATATATATATATATATATATGTGTGTGTGTATACATACATACATACATACATACATACATACATACATACATACATACATACATACATACATACACACATACACATACACATACACATACACATACACATACACATACAGACAGGCGCGAGATCAGATGTCGGTTTCAGCCATATAAACAGTTAACAGTTATTCTATGGCGTCTGTATAGGCGTAAAGATCTGTGAAAGTTGCGTTTGCAACACATCTAGATCTGCTGCAGTGATCTTATATTTTATCTTTCATATTAGCATCTAGGGAGGTTTATCATGATGCCCCACTGTGCCTGGCAACTTCATAGTAAAGTATGTTGAGATGGTCAGGGATGTTTGGTTATGAACCACGTGTTAGTTTTGTTCTTTCTAGTGAGTGATACTACTACTACTAGTAGTAGAACAAGGGGTTAATCTGAGAGAAGGGTCTGACAGTCCGTAACGATTGGGAGTACAAGTTGTTTTACTTCCAAGTGTCGTTGCGTCCAGCTGGGTTCTTTCACAGAGAGTATGATTAGCGGTAGAATACGTTTCTATTTTTCTTATCACGACATAATATCTACAGGACCGCCCATCAAATTAAAGGCTATTTAGTGGAGTATGTTAGGGCGGAGTTAATGGTTGTGTAGTCAATCGGCAGGGATTCTCTGTTTGCCGTCCTGGAGGCAGAAATGAAGTCCGGATTAGAGTACCCCTGGCGTGTCCCTGACTGACAGGATCCTAACAATCCGTCGCTTGGGTCTCCTTACATTTCAGACGAATTGATATTTTGTTGCATTGGACACGAGATATGTCAGATTTGGTTACCAAATTACAACCAGTTACTCTTTCATATGCTTCATTAGCACGCCGTGTGTTTTTACTCAATTCACGCATGGACTTATCTCTTTAATTTCTGTACTTTTACCTTGTTTGTTATGCTTGTTTGTATGTTTTAGTTGCGGTAGTAGTACATCACTGAACAAGATGTTGGTATGTATACATACATGCTCTACGGAATAGACACTGTAAATGTTAAAGGTGTGTCTAGTCTATTAGATGTGTATAGGAGGAAATAATTCATGTAGTATATGAGTTTTGGAGACGCTGGGAAAGTTTAGACGTAAGGATTTGATCGGTTGTCGAGACATATACGTAAGTTGCACTCGTGCAGCATTGCGTATATCGAATATCTGGTCGCATCGTCCTAGCGATAGCCTGGTGTTTCTGATAATGCGACTTCTCTAAGTGGCCTTAATAAGCTGTGTAGTGTGGTAAAAACTATTGGTCCAATTAGAGGGCCACACGCATTGAACTGTAGCAGGTCAAAATGAAAGAAGTAACGCAGTATGGTATTGTGTTGTATGGTCTTCGATGTGATGTCAACTACATAGTTGGATAGCGGGACACCTGCATACCCCACTGTGCCTGGCAACGGTGACTAAGAGCGCTGTGATGCGATTCCACTCGTTAAAAGCTTTACTTTTGGATCTTAAGTTACTGTTATGTCTGTGGTCAATAGCGCCTAGTCAATTCAGCTCAGATCATTTGCAAGTTTAACAGATGACCGCATAGTTATGGCCACCACGCAAAGTGCATTTAGGCATTTGATCTCCTGTCACCTTTACCTCATCATCTATTGATGAATGCGACATATCGCAGCTAACTCAATATACTATATATATTGAGCTGCTCTAGTAACTATTTGCCGGCCACACATGTATGTACTATACCCGCTACAACGTTGATTTCTAACCGTGATTATTTTTGTATTCGTATTGACAGAGATTTCGTAAAAAATTCACGTTTTAGAAGGTCAGCCTACAGGGAACAAATATTCTTCTTTCTTTCTTTCTTTCTTTCTTTTTTTTTTGGGGGGGGGGGGTTATCATGTTTACTCCTGATGTGTTTACTCCAATCGTTTCGTCTCCACAACGAGTTACATGTATAAATTGTAGATACAGACCACGCAATACAGTGATTTTATTTCCACCGACATGCCAATTTCTGAAATAAAGGCACACTTTATTTTGTACACCAGGAGCAATGTGCTTTGGAACGGTCTAAGCTGTGAGAATAGTCAAATTGGGCTGAAGTACACGAACAAGAAGAAAAACAAAACTTTTAGATTACACTGGCGATTGGCACGATTCGGTACGGTTTTGTCATCTCCATCAAATGACTGTAATGCCTTGACAGATTTAGATCGACCACTGTGACGAAAAGGGATGCCTTTCAGCAACCGAGAATATGATGACGAAACTGTTCGAAAAATTGGGAAGACTTGACAGGCTATTCGATTAGTTGATTGGTTAATTATATTAGTTGTTGATTTAGTAAATCAATACCACTGTAGCTGATTGGATGATGAATCCACTGGAATAAATTTACGGCTTGTTGTTAAAGGGGGAGGGGGGGGGGTGAGTATGATATATTTGACAGTATCTTGATATGTTTTAAATTGTTGATAGAAATACATGTGTGTGAAATTATCGTAAAAGTACCTGTCGCAAACCAGAGCATTTTTCGGTGAAGGACAGTAAGGTGGTTTTACGACGATGATGTAAAAGTGCGTTTCATTTCGTGTCTTCGTAGATACAGCCCGTAAGTCTTTAGTATCGCTATAACTACTCTACGTCGACATTGCAACAATAAAAGTGACAATAGCAGTGAACAAAACAATCAAATAAAACAAAGAATGACGATAATGACCAAATTATCAAGATGTCCCCGACATCATAACAAGTTATACTAATATTGTAATAAATGAATTATTGAGATATGATCAGAACTCCCATGCTTCCCGTGTGTCTACATGTTCAATAACTGATACATAGACCTGTATATCCCTTATGAGTTGAGGATGGAAGAGGGGGGGGGGGGTGAGCAATGACAATTATCTGGCTTGGAATTATCTGACTCCATCGTCCATATAAATGTTACTAAAGTTGATAAAATGTACCGCTCTATGTTATATTAATTATTCCATACACCCACCTACCTACCTATATCTGACTATCTACAAGGTCCATCCTCCCACCCATCCTCCCTAATATTTAGTATACAAGAATTGCCTTAAAATACTAAGTTTATGACTTGTTAAGATATAAATTGTTGCGGTCCAAAAAAGCTATAAATAGCTGATGTTTTGGGAGTAAACCTCTGAGAGCTACATTCTCATACTACTCGGAAAGTCACGGTGTTGGACATATCTATGATCATGTTAAGTTTATGACTGTACGATTAAGGGCGAAAAGAGTCAATGGGGCTCAAATCACTGTTTGGTGGTCCAGTACAGACTTCCGTTACAACTACAAACTGGTAGTATATGTGTAACTTGAATGCTGAATATGCTTTTTTCCTTCTCATTCTACAACCCCGACTTTAATAATGTGAAATACGCTGAGTAATTTTAGGGGACCCTTGTTCAACAAAGCTACCCATATTCCAATTTTTACTTCAAATACCAGCAACGCTACTAGATGCAGCAGCAGCAGCAGCAGCAGAATTCGTGTCCATTTTTTGTATTTTTCCGTGTTTCCCTTTTCACTCTGTATCCTGATACTTTTAATTATATGTAATGCACTCCTATAATTTAAACTACATTTTGAAATAAAAACAAACAAATGATAAAGCAATTCTCCATTTTCAACGCCCTACATCTTCAGGATAACAATTTCTTGTGATTTTATGTCAAAATCACCACATAAATTATCTATATGGAAAGTTTAGAAAAGTATGGAAATACAATTTTAGAACGACGATGAAATTTGATCGATTTGAACAGATTTACTCATCTCTCTTTCAGGAAATGTTTTAAAACTGCTTTCTACTAGTTTTCATTTACAACATACTATCCAATCATTCTATATTGATTTATAGGACGGAATCGTTACACACAAGACTGTGTGCTGAATAAACGTGAACGTATCGGTTGCATCCAATTATCAGACCACAAACCTAGCTAGCTCATTGACATTGTCCATTATGTTTTTTACACCTTTTGTTTTACACCTAAATTTTATCTTAGATCGAAGTGACAAGCCAGTGAGCTGAAACTTAACAAGTGAGGTCCTAAAATGAACGCGAGATAAGAAACAAAGCCTCGGATATTGAACGTTCAACCCCCAAGTCAATCGACGGTAATAGGAGCCGAAAAGAAGGTAAACATCACCGTATACAATGTAAGCCAGTAACCGTCATGGCGTCAGCCATACATTTTACATCCCTCTACAAGATGTGAGCAACATAAGTGAGACCAAAGGAACCACTACGTTATTTTTTTTGTGCGTTAAGAGTCTATGTAAATGTGACGGGGTTAACTCTATTCACTTTATCTGGTTGGTATGCGAGCTTATTAAGTGCGAAAGGTAAACAAATGAACAATTATTGAGATTGTCAAAATCCCAGAACCAATAATGAGACCAATTAAACCGTATTTGGCTATTAAATCAATTTATCAGTGACATGCGTGTTTGCTGGGATACAATATATGACTTAGCGTTTGCTTTATTTGCTAATAGCATTGATGTTATTTCAGACCTAATTGACCCCGTCACCACCTTTAGACCTGTCAAAATAGTTACATTCACATGATGCAATTATCCATTACATCACTACAATTTGCCACTCAAATAATTGCAGTTTGCCTTTACGGTGTAGATCCGTGCCATTGCCACAGTCGTGTCTTCTACCCGTGTCAATCAACGCACAGAAACGTGATCAATGAAAAAAAAAATAGTTGGCCGATTTCTGTTTCATACCGCGAATTTTTGTGTTTTGTATTTTTAAATAGTAAACTAATAATACTAGAACTTGTGGGTGCGTTGGGTGAGTATTTTGTACACATTTGTTCACGAATCAGCAACGACCTTAAATTTCGGACGCAAATTTGCGTTAACAACATAAATTAGAACTGACTGCATTATATATAATGGACATATTTCGATAAAGTTGCCAACTGCTTGTAACATTAGGTTGTATATTATTATAGTGGAGTCCAACGTGTTTTCAAAACTAACCAATCGCATAAAAACATTAAAAAAATGATCTTCTGAATCAATACATTTGGGATCCTATTCCCGTTAATCAGCCAAGGGAAGTAAAAATGAACAATTAAATAATTGACTTAATGAATTAGTAAATTAATATCAAAACGATAATTAAATAAAGGGGGGAAGTAATTTTTTAAAATGTAAAAAATATTGCTACCCTCGTGAAATATTGACGAAATCGAGAAAACACAATACAGTACAATAGCTTGCGAAGATAAGATAGATGGCTGTTAGGGAGGTGTACTAGAGGAGCTCGGGATTTGGCATGGCTTAGCGAGCACCATTCACAATAAGTAGGGTCGCAGATGTCTGTATTTGGCGACCTTATTTGCTAGAACAATACTGACACTTTTGCCGCTTTCGTTGAATAGGAGAGCAAACAAAATCAAGGAAACTGTTGATAATGACAGTGCCATCGACAAGTCGTATAGTATATATACAGCGTTCCATTCCATACAGTAGACAAGTGTCCGCCGTTTTGAATCCTAGCAGTATGTACAGCGAGTCCTTTTACTACAACTATCGTTTGTGGTAATGTCGGATACCTGTTATCAAAAGTAGCTTGCAACAACCCAAATTGGGTGAGGTAGTATATGAATGGTTTGAAGGGGTTAAATAGATGTCCAAGTACTATGATTGTCTGCTCGTTTGTGCAATTATTTTTATATCTGTTTAACTTCTTGTATTTATGGAATCGTTCGGCCATTGACACGCAGTAAATGACAACAACACACCGTATTCACAACCCACAAGTGTGTTAAGACCATGACGAAAACCACGGTTCTTGTATGGTAGCCTAGCATGAATTGATGACGTTTTTCATTAGATTTAGCATAAAGTGATGACGTTTTTCATTTGAATCAGCATAAAATGATGACGTGTTTCATTTGAATTATTTTTCATGAAACCACACTTCATTTATAATACTCTATCACGTGTATTTAACTTTACTAGGCTACACGCAATGAATGGTGTAAAATAAGGATGGCTGGAAGGGTGCCTAATAAAGTGGCATTTTTGTCATGCCTGATCTCGCTTATGCCAAAAACATAGGTTCACCATAGGTATATAGGGAGAATATCATGATATTAAAACCACAGTAGATCACTCGCTGTCCAAAGTCTGAGGAAGAAGTGATGGAGTAGACCACTGACTATACTGAACTTGGAGAACATCGATGGTAATTGTTTACTTAAAGCGTAGAAATAGTCAGATTCGTTCCCTTAAATACCAGGCCCTATTTACACGTTACTATTGTCAAGGATTCACAATGGCAGAAACACTTTAGATACGGCAAAATTACCCAACGACTTAGAAACTACCAAATCGAGGAATGGTCAACGGGTGCTTATACTAGTACAGTCTGCTTTTATATTGAGAGAACAGTCGCTGTGACTGCTGAGAACTCACATTCGGTTAACCGATTCTTTCAAACCGTTCAATTCCTAGAGCGAGGAGGCCTCTAAGTTCATGAGCAACGTGTTTCAGTTACATACATACATACATACATACATACATACATACATACATACATACATACATACATACATACATATACATACATACATACACACACACATACATACATACATACATACATACATATACATACATACATACACACACACACATACATACATACATACATACATACATACATACATACATACATACATACATACATACACACACACATACATACATACATACATACATACATACATACATACATACATACATACATACATACATACATACATACATACATACAACTTTGTGACTGCACTATGATATGAAATAAACAGAACTACATAGAGATTAAATATCATTTTGTTAACAAAGGGGAAGTATATTTCATCTCATAGTAATCATAAAACTCTTCCGCTTCGTGTTTAAAATTTGGTTATATTACAGTAATTGGCAGATTGAAATGGACCTGAAAACTATCGAAATAAACGGCTTGTCCTATGAAAATAAACTATTTCAAACACGAAACAAAATGACTGCACATTGCACAAAGGACCTGGTTAAAATTAAATTATGTTACATGATGAAATCACGTGACTGTGTTGTACTCACAAAATGAGTTGAAACCTTGTCTGTCGAGCTCTGCTTCCCCCGACATGACAAAATAAGGAAACAAAGTCATTCAAAAAAATAATATTTTGCGATAAATGAATTGTTCATAATAAATAAATTATTTCTTTTGTGAAAAGAAAAATACAAAATTTACAATATCACGTGAAGAAGAGATTCCAGAAAAGAATGGTGTAATCAAATTTGCCATAGGCGTAAATCGACAGGAGTTCGCAGAATAAAACACCGAATTTCAGAATTAGAGTTTAAGTAATGAAGCGAGAGGATAGTTGTTCGTTTCATTTGTATGGCTTGGGTGAAGTGATTTCACTCTGTAGTGAAATAGACAGAAATGAAATTAGTTTTGAACAAAGCTTTAATAAAATAGCGATATAGTAATAAACAAGCAGGCAGCATGGTACTACGAGTTTAATAGGTGACCCAGCCCATCCATCACTCAACTCGTCGCTGCCCTTTTGCGCCCATTCGATTTAATTTCGTTGCTTTGCTTATTGAGTTTTCGAGTACTCCATGTGGTTAAGGTAAATTAACCAAAGGTATTCATGAAAAGATGAAAATTTAAATTAAGTTGCAACCAAACTACTGTCTGCTGGCGTCGATTAGAGTTGAACTCTACGATTTCTTTGTTCAGTGTTGCTTTCCCGCCACGATATATCTCTCAATTGTTGCTTTTAATACGGAGTCAAAGAGAATACCCTTAGTATACATGTCGCAGACATTCGAAGATATAACAAACCAAAATATTGTGGTTTCAGCGTGAAATGTTTTTTTTTTTACTCAATGTGTTCTGAACGTACACCTCTGTCGTTTTCTTTCTGGCAGTTCGTTTCATTCATTCTGACGGGCAAGTTCATGTTTCGACGTTCACTGTCATGTGTAACGTTTCTACCTTCTTGTAGTATTTTGACACTGTGTTCCTGGGCTTTAGCACGTAGTATAGCGATGCTGTTGGATCGGAGCTCCTCGGGGTCTCGATCGACAGAAACGGAGTTTTCACTATCTAAATCACCATTATCATTCGAGTCCTCTTCCTGTTCTCGGAGTTTTCGAGTCCTCTTCCTGTTCTCGGAGTTTTTGTGCAGCTTCCATCGATTTTTTATGCATTCCTTCAGGAGACAAAAAAAAATGGGATACAAGTGGCCATTAAGCTTTACAACTTATTAACACACAAGGACGGTTACTTTGAAATTGTGAACGGGCAAAAAAAAGGGAAAGAATATAAGAGTGAAGGAGAGAGAACGCCAGTTACGAAGCAAACAAAGTGCAGGATCAAAATAGTGAATCTTGTTCAAGTATAGGTCTAATGAGGATATAATAAGTCTTAATCATTTGGGAGCAAATTCTTGTAAAAATGTCAATTTGTAATTAAAATCTACACCGCAGTTATTGTGTATTGTCACTATTGATTTTCTATTGTTAAACACAAGCTCACCTAGTAACCACGGTGCACATGAGTCGTTATCATCGGCAGCGTCTGTCTTCAATATACTATCGGGAAGTGGCAACGAGTGGCGAACCATGGCTCCGTAGAGTCCGTACTCAGCCATAACACTGCTTTTCCCCCATTTTTTCTCTTTCTTTCGCCATTTAGCTCTTCTGTTTTGAAACCATACCTGACAACGATAACAAAGATGAAGAGTTCAATATTGAATTTTGATCAAACTCTTATCTCCATTTCCTCTGGTTGGACATCCGGCACAATACTTGATAACACTTTTACAATGAATCATGCTAAAGGTTGATAACTAAAAAGGTGGATGTTTCAACATACATTTTCATTTTAGAATATTTTCATAATTAACTTCTCAGTTCTTAGCGATTTTTGAATGCCTCGATTTTAGGTCTAAAGATTTTCAAGGAGTCAATAACAAATGTTGTGAAGGCTAGTCCACAATGCTATGTCACACGAGGTATATATATATATATATATATATATATATATATATATATATATATATATATATATATATATATATATATATATATATATATATATATATATATATATATATATATATATATAATATATATATATATATATATATATATATATATATATATGGAAGGGTGTCCGTGGTCAAAAGGAATACTTTTCGTTTTTTCATGGTGTAAATTGAATTATGTCGTATGAAGTCAAGCTGTCATCTGCGTGTTTTCATTTGCCGATGAAACCAATATATCACATCTTTAAACACACATATCCAGCCGAGTTGCTAGTAAGAAGCTGTCTTCCTTAAAACCAACCAACAACATTAAAAATGTATCGTCCGTGTAAGATTCCATGGGCTCAAAAGTAATCAGTACATTTGGTTTTCTTCTTTAAAAATATGCAGATAAGCTAGGGTTACTGGTGGCAGGTCGATCGGCCCGCGCGACTCTGAGTATGTATGTATGTATGTATGTATGTATGTATGTATGTATGTATGTATGTATGTATGTATGTATGTATGTATGTATGTATGTGTGTGTATGTATTTTCGTACGTACGTATGTATGTATTTGTGCATTTGAATATGATATTGAGTCATTTCGTGAAATAGAGATATAAGTGTACGATATAGAAGACATATTTAATATATTCCATTTATCCTAATTAGACCGACCGCTAAGATTCCTTGTCTTACGGGCATTTTATCTTGATCCTCCGTCGTACAGGATGTAATTTAGCTGAACCTATTAGGGTGCCCACAGCATTCAAATAATCATTTTAATCATTTGACATAATTTCAATGTCTTCGATGGATGCTTAAATACAAACAAATGTAGCCTTAAATGATTTAATTTGGTGCAAACGGTTGTATAGTACGATAAACACAGGGTTCACAAATTTGTCCTACGGGGATGTGATGGTTTAGTACGTACGATGTAAAACACCATACTCGTTTATGTGCTATTACAAGGACTACAAATGTATATCATTGTGGTTTTAGTTTGAACTTTGCAATTGCCCAGTACATCGACTTGCTGTCGTTGTCTCCTATAAAAACTTGTTTTACCCCCAGATTTATGGCGATTGTTTAATGTTAGTAATAAGTTAACATTTATAGCAAAACTGAAGAGAAGTTCATTTCACCGTGTCCAAAATGTAAAGTATTTTTAATCGAATTTGTTTTGAAATAACATTTTCTCGACAGTACTAATTGCACATGTATACATGTTTTTTTTGATCTACACTCTTCGTCCTCTTCTTGTTGCCTAGAGCTTTCTACCATCGTGCAGCTAACCCACCGAGTCAATTATCCAAGCAGACAGGTCGTCCATTCAATTGCACACATTACGGTAGTTTTCGTAATTGCTACGCCTACCTTTGACTCGCCGTATTGAATTTCACAAACTACAACTTGTTCCAATCATCAAAGTTTGTCGGTTATATTTTAATAGCATGATGTTCTACATGCTACTCACTGGTGTAACAAAAGACCACACACAAACAACCATGCCAACATTCCAACCAGCGTTGTCATATCTCACAATACAAATTTAGCAAAAAATATTCGGCAACAGTTGCTTACAGAC